>NC_069657.1:157159356-157459356 GCF_027244095.1 Hemicordylus capensis | reverse complement strand
AGTATCCCTGAATATGAATACAGAGATACAAGCAGAAGTCTGTCTTTTAACATATATAATTCTGCAGTGTAAAAAGGCATGTGGGCTGTACAGCTAAAGGTTTTGGATTATGCTTCTACTAGTTAAAACCAGTATGTTTTGTTACAACTATTTATGTGCATGTTCAGGAAATATATGAATTTCAAAATGGGAAACTTGATTTAAACCAATCCATCCTTCATAGCTATAGGGCAATACCTCACTAATGTTGGGGCCTATCAGAACGAACAAGATATAAATCAAATAAATAATGTTGCATTAGACAACTGCCATCACCTCACATTGTGAGCACTGCTATGGCAAGTGAGTCACAGTATCTGAAGCATTTTCACATGTACACTACCACCACTCACCTCTTCGATAAATTCAGTAGACAAAAGCATGACATTTAGAAAACATTTGCATTAATACTGAATTCAAGAATTGTTCTAGAAACCGACAGTGTCAATAGTTTAATCTTACCCACTAAATTACTACAAGTAGAGAAGGCAGTAGCAACGAGAAAGAGGGGGGTAGTAAGTTTTGGATTTGCTCCACTTTTTCCTTCTCTAGCCTAATGCATGTGTTAGCTAAACTGAGCAATGATCAGACGCAAATAACCTCAGCTACAACTCCCAGTGAGGGTTTATAGGGCAGTAGAGAAGTAGCAGGGGGTGGGGGTGGGGACTGTACATATTTCACTGCAGCAGAATAAACTACTTATTCAATACCGTAGTTTAGTAAGAAAAATTAATTCACTATTTTGGGATGCATTTGCAGTGCAACTACTAAGCTTCTAATTAGCAATGACTCAACATTTAGCTCCCATCACATGTTCAGTCTGTATGCATCATGCACAAAACAGGATCTGAAGTCAGCATGGCAGAATTCAGATTTACTGGCAATAGGTAATCCCTAGTCTAGCAAGAAACCATCTCACAGTCGTATTTTTTACTGGCACAGTATGATTCTCCCGAATGTCCTTCAGGGTAGCTACTTCTTCAGAAGTACTACTCCAACCCTTCAGGGAAGTTACCTCATCCTTATGCTGCTGCCTTCCCCAAACAGGCTGAACATCTATAAAGATAAGATTCATTGGCATACTACAGCACTCAGCTAACTGGACAAGGCCAACTATGATTGTTGGCCATCAAACCAAGATACAGGCCAAAAGCCAGCGGGGTGTAGTGGTTAGAGTGCTGGACTAGGACCAGGGAAACCCGAGTTCAAATCCCCATTCAGCCATGATACTAGCTGGGTGACTCTGGGCCAGTCACTTCTCTCTCAGCCTAATCTACTTCACAGGGTTGTTGTGAAAGAGAAACTCAAGTATGTAGTACACCACTCTGGTCTCCTTGGAAGAAGAGCGGGATATAAATGTAATAATAAATATAATAATAATAATAATTATTATTATTATGAAGCCAGAATTACACAACACAGGCAGAATCTCCAATTCCAGTCGAATCAGAGACGTTTCTACTAAAGTATAGAAGGAGAAACTGCAAGAAACCTAGAAACACCGAATAAAGAAGAAACAGTGTAATTCTGGGGGAAATTATGGGACAATCCAATAGATTATAATAAAAAAGCAGGCTGGATGAAAGAGGTCAAAAATGTAACCAACAAATGCAAGATCTAATAATAACACCAGAATTAATAAGTGAAAGAGCAAAGAAAATTAAAAATTGGACTACGCCAGGCGACGATGAACTGCATGGCTTTTGGCTTAAACACCTAACAAGCCTTCATAAACAACTATCAAAACAGTTCAATCACATTTTGTAAGGAGGTGATATTGAACAATGGCTAACAACTTTGAAAACTCATCTCATCATGAAAGACCCAGCAAAAGGTGCAGTTCCAAGTAATTACAGACCGATAACCTGCCTGCCAACAATGTTCAAATTATTAACTGGAATAACAGCAGATGAAGTGATGCAACACTTATTAACTAACAAACAGCTTCAAGTTGAACAGAAAGGAAATTGCCCGAACACCAGAGGCACAAAAGACCAGCTGCTGATTGACAAAATGATTTTAGAAAATTGCAAGAGAAGAAAAACCAACCTAAGTGTTGCATGGATTGACTACAAGAAAGCCTTTGATTCATTGCCTCACACATGGATACTAAACTGTTTAGAAACAACTGGTGTCAGAAAAAACATTCAGATATTTATAAAAAAAGCAATGAGCATGTGGAGTACACAGTCAACAATCAATGGCGAGACACTTGGACAGGTTAGCATTAGAAGAGGCATTTTCCAAGGGGACTCACTATCCCCTCTGTTGTTTGTAATCGCCATGACCCTACTTTCACAAATACTAAACAGAACAGGCCTCGAATACCAAACATCTAAAACATCAAGTCAAATCAACCATCTGTTGTACATGGACGATCTGAAGTTGTATGGAAAGTCCCAGTCAGAAATCGAATCACTGCTAAACACTGTCCGTATATTCAGTAGAGATATAGCAATGGAGTTTGGACTAGACAAGTGTGCTGCATTAATAATGAACAGAGGGAAAATAACAAAAACAGAAGGAATAGAACTGCCCAATGGAAGCAAGATCAAGAACCTGGAAGAGAGAAAAAAGAAAAATGGGAAGTGAATACATCAGGAGAGTTCGAAAAATCCTCAAGTCCAAACTCAATGGGGGGAACACCATACAAGCCATAAACACCTGGGCTATACCTATTATCAGATACACTGCAGGAATAATAGACTGGACCCAGGCAGAGCTAGAGACGCTAGATCGTAAGACCAGGAAAATCATGACCATCAATCATGCTCTGCAACCCCCACAGTGATGTCGATAGGCTATACCTCCCTCGCAGCTCAGGTGGAAGAGGAATGCTGCAAGTCCATCAAACAGTAGAGGAGGAGAAAAGAGGCCTTGAAGAATATATCAAGGACAGTGAAGAAGATGCACTTCAAATGGTCAATAACGCAAAACTATTCAACACCAATGAAAGAAAGCAGGCCTACAAGAAAGAACAAGTCAAGAACCGAGCAGAAAAATGGAGAAATAAGCCCCTGCATGGTCAATATTTGCACAATATAAGTGGAAAATCAGACATCACCAAGACCTGGCAATGGCTTAAGAATGGCAACTTGAAGAAAGAAACAGAGGGTTTAATACTGGCTGCGCAAGAACAGGCACTAAGAACAAATGCAATAAGAGCAAAAGTCGAAAAATCAACCACAAACAGCAAGTGCCGCCTTTGTAAAGAAGCAGATGAAACCGTGGACCACCTAATCAGCTGTTGTAAAAAGATCGCACAGACTGACTACAAACAAAGGCATGACAAGGTAGCAGGGATGATACACTGGAACATCTGCAAAAAATACAAGCTACCTACCTACAAGCTATCTGCAAAAAATACAAGCTACCATCTGGCAACCGTAACTGGACATCTCCAGAAGACTGTAACAGGTGGCAGGGTGCATGACAAAGGAGACGCTCTCTTAAATAGCCTAGACTCAAGCCATAAAGGGCTTCATAGGTAATAAACAGCACTGTATTTCACCCAGAAACAGACTGGCAGCCAGTACAGGTTTTTTCAAAACCAGTGTTATGTGGTCCCTTTGTTTTGTCCCAGAGACCAATCTGCCTGCTGCATTCTGTACCAATTGTAGTTCCTGGATTATGTACAAAGGCAGCCCCACACAGAGGGCATTACAGTAGTCAAACCTGGAGGTTACCAGCATGTGTACCACTGGTTTTAAGGTCATTCAGCTCTAGAAATGGACGTAGCTGACGTATCAGCCAAAGCTGATAAAAAGCGCTCCTGGCCACAGTCTCAACCTGAGAAACCAGGGAGAGCTTTGGGTCCAAGAGCAGTCCCAAGCTACATACCTGATCTTTCCAGGGAAGTGTAACCCCATCCAGAACAGGCAGATCTAAACCATCTCCCAGGTCCCACCCCCACAGTCAGTACCTCCATTTTATTTGGATTCAACTTGAGTTTGTTATCCCTCATCCAGCGCATTACCGCCTCCAGGCAGGCATTTAAGAGAGATATGCCATTTCCTGATAAGGGTGACATGGAGAAGGAGAGCTGGGTGTCATCAGCATATTGATAACACCCTGCACCAAATCTCCTGATGATCTCACCCAGTGGTTTCATGCAGATATTAAAGAGCATTGGAGACAATATGGAGCCTTGTGAAACTCCACATTTTAGTTCTCACTTAGCAGAACAACAGTCTCCAAGTGACACCATCTGGAATCTACCAGAGAGGTAGGAGCGGAACCACTTTCATACACATGAAAGAACTGGAACTAAGAACTGGTGTTTGGGGAATTCTATAGTCTGAGGAACGTATGTTCTTTTGTCACATGAGCATGATAAGTCTGTTGATCCAGATAACTATAGCCATGCTAGTCTGAAAGAGTTTTCAGTAAGTCTGCTCCATTTTTATAGTCAAATTTCTACTGACCCACCATGTTCTGTATTCTTGAGGAGCCATTGGAACCACCTTCACAGGTCAAAGAGTACTTTTGCTTAAGCAGCTTGCTTCACAATGTCCCCCAACTGCTCAAAAAAAAGGATTACCCTTCTTTCCACAGACCACTAACCGGAATGGGAGAGGAAGGAAAAAAAGAAGAATGATCTACCCATACTTTAAGAAGAGTATTGTAGTCACTACTCCCCTTTTCCCAATTCACTACTTTGCCTGAAAGCATCCCAGACTCCAGAACCAAGAATGGCAGTCATAAGAAGTATCCTGATGATCAGATCAATGACCCACCTTCCAGCACCTATCTATAGTCCAGCATCTTGCTTCCAGGAAACTCACTTACAGGGCAGAAAGTCAACAGACCTCTCCAGGATACACTACTTCTGAACGTGGAGGCCCCATTCAGCTATCACAATCAGCAACTAGTCTCTCCCCATCCCAAACCACCACCCTACGACAAGACAAGAAGACAACACACGTCTACCATCCTGAAGAAGAAAAAGATCTCTCTCCGCTTTTGTCCCGAAGTCACAATGTCCCTTGCAACCATAATACCCAAGAAAACACTCCTGAACCTTAACTCAGGAGAGTGCATGTGCACAAGGCAAAAGCATTCAGAAGGGCAACGTTTATCCCCTAGGAAACATGAGGAAAAAGTTAATGAAACCCGTGAAAGGAAGAGGAGAAGGATCTCCCATCTCTCCTCGGCCCAGAAACACCCGAACAGGTACAGGGCAACGGTGAACGAACATGAGCGCAGAGCGTAGGACCTCTTTTAATGCTACCATGACGGGGCGGGAATAGGAAAGGCAAGGAACAGAGGAAGCTGCCTTTTACCGAGCCAGACCACTGGTTCCATTTAGCTCAGAGCTGTCTACTCTGGTTGGCAGCGACTCTCCAACAGTTTAGACAGGAATCTTTCCCAGATCTCACGGGAGATGCCAGGGTGTGAACCGGGGACCTTCCGTATGCCAAGCAGGTGCTATGCCACTGACTGAGCCACAAAAGAGAGAACGCTCTGAATGAGTTGATGCCCCTCGAAGGTTCCCTGCTTACTACTCAGTAGTACTTGGGGAGAGTCTTCCCCTGACTCAAATGACAACTTTCTCCGGTCAGCGGCCTTTTGCACTCGATAGTACTGCAGCCCCATGAAAGGAGGAAGAGGAGGAGGAGGAAAGGGCGCCGCACTTTTTTCCTCCCCCCTTCCCCTTTGGGTCAGCAGAAGCAGCCGCAGCCTTCTTCTTTTTCTCTCCTTCGCCCCCTCGAAGGGCAAGCCCAGTAATGACACCTCTCCGGTTCCCTCGCACTTCTACAGGCAGAAGGAAGGAAGCCTTCCGGCGCGCCTCCAAGGTCCCCCCGCCTACCTACCTACCTCAGAGGACGAAGCTGCAGGGTCTCCCTCACCCGGGGCTGCTCGCTTTCCACGCCACTGCCTTCCCTTCCTTTGGGGCGGCTGCCGGTGCCGCCGCCGCCGCCACCGCGCGCGCACACACGCTCCCTCTCAAAACCCTCCTAGAGGTGAGCGCGTTCGCGTACTCGCTCGCGCACGCTCATCCCGCCCACATTATCCGCCTGAGCGCGGGCGCGCACGCAACTCTTACTTTTTGTTGTTGCTGCTGCTGTTTTTAATTTCCCACTTTCTACGCTACAAACGCGACGCGTGCACGCAGGCTTGCTTTCAAACCAAAGCGACCTTCTCCTTCCCCACGCTCCTGCTGCCCCGCCCTTTCAGTGAGCATCCCGAGATCTCTTCCAGCATCCGCCCTCACACACAAAAAAGCTAATTACAGCCCACGTGTTCATGCCCAGGCCAATTGGAGGTGGCACATATGCCTTCACTCGTGATTGGCTGGAGTTGAACAGAATATTTTGGAATGAGTGGTTGGGCGGGGGTGGAGGAGGAGGATAGTGTTGCTGCTTGTCCTAGTCAGGGAGGGAAAGAAAGTAGTCCGGAGGTCTCCTTAATACCTTTGAGTGGGATTGTTCCTCTTGGCATATCTTTCGGAGGTGGTTCTAAAATGAGTAATCTTTCATGTTTTGTTGTTAAGAAATTTGTCCCAGTGGGGATCCTGTAGAGAGAATGGGGGTGGAGTCAGGAACAGGGACAGAGAGGGAGGGAAAGGAGGAGAAAATGGAGTTTTTTCTGAATAAACTTAGTTAAACCTTAAATGTTACTTTGTGTTTGAGAGGGAAGCAGCTATAAAACATTTGGTGATGAGATCTTGAACCAGCTAAGTGTGTGAGCCTGCAAAGCATGTGAATGTTCCTGCAAGTTCATTTCATTTCATTATAGGGCCTACTGAACTGCTTTCTACTATCACTGATTGTTTCTCTGGCTTCCTGACCTGTACAATATTGAAAATGCAGCTCCTGATGGCATTGACTTTTAGCACCAGCAGCCCTATTGACCATTAGCAAAGGAATCCCCTCTCTGACTATGCTTTCTCTACTCCTCCTTTGTTAGCCTGATGGTTTGAGATTTCATTCTCTCACCTGGAGAGAGAGAGAGACTAACTTCTTCTCCCTTCCCTTGTGTGCAGCTAGCAGCAAGGCATGTAGGCCTTATCTATCTCCCTGAAAGATTTTATAAATAAACTACTTGATTTAAAACTTTAACTCCATGTCTCCAAACAATATTAATTAGTAGTGCTCTCTTTACCTGTGCACTTCCACTGCTGCTGGGGTAAGTAAAGAAATCTTCCCTCCAAGCTCTCAAACCCCTGAAGGTACTCTTTTTTTAATCAGTCCAGAAATCTGTTGTTCACTGGATGCCTACTGCAGCATGGCTTATATCCCACCACCAACTTTTTTCTTGTCCACCCCGGGAGAACTTGCTCTCCCTTGGAAGCAATGGAGGTCCTATTTCTTCAATTAACTCCTCACTATACAGACCCTTGATTTTACTCCAGCAAAGCAGAATAATATTTTGCTTCATTGCATGGGCCCTAGAGGCCAAACAACATATAATCATTTGCCCTTTCCTGCCACCTTGGAAAAGGAAAGGAAAGACTGTGGTATCGAGTCGGTGTCAACTCCTAGCAATCATGTTCCATGGGATTTTCTTGGTAGAGTACAGGAGTAGTTTACCAGTGCCACCTTGCACACTGGCGGGGATTTGAACTTGCACTCTAGGCAAGCTGCTTCCCCGCTGTGTCACCGCAGCTGGTGGGGGTGCCAATTCTTACGAAGCTGCTCTTCAAGCCTTAGGTGATCATGTCAAGCCTACTTTGAATATGACTGCTGAATGTTACAAGTTATATTCTAGATCCCAACTGCCTGGTGAATCTATAGATCAGTATGTCACAGCATTGCGTGCCTTGAGTGTAATCTGTTAGTTTTGCCAACTTTACTGATGAAATAATCAGGGATTGGATTGTTTTTGTTTTATTTGTAATCCACTTCTGGCTCTGGGTGGAGTTTACAACAACATAAATTAAAAATGAAAACCTTAAAACCACTGAAAATCACTTTTAAAGTTTAAAAAGCTTTTTAACTTTTAAGTCAAGTTAAAAAGATTGGGTGGGGGAAAAGAGTCTTTAGGGACTTTTAAAAAATTGTCAGAGATGGGGTGGCTCTTAATTTCAGCAAAGAGCACATTCCAGAGTCTCAGGATAGCAACTGAGAAGGTCCGTTCCTGAGTAGGCACCGGACGAGCCAATGGCAACTTCAGACAAACTTCTACAGATGATCTCCATGGGTGGTGGGGCCCATGGTGAAGAAGATGTTATCTTAAATACTCAAGGCCTAAGGCTTTATAGGTTATAACTAGCACCTTGTATTTTGCCCCAAAACATATTGCTAGCCAGTATAGCTTTTTTAGTATAGGAGTAATATGAGCTCTCAAAGATGACCCAGAGACCAACTTGGCTGCCACATTCTGAACCAAACGCAGTTTCCGGGCTACATACAAAGGCAGCCCCACATAGAGCGCATTGCAGTAACCCAGTCTGGAGGTTCCCAGCATATGTACCACTGTCCTGAGGTTGTTTATCTCAAACGGATGCAGCTGATGTATCAGCTGAAGCGGATAGAAAGCACCTCTGGCCACTACCTCAATGTGGGACACCAGGGAGAGGTTTTGATCCAAAAGCACTCTCAGACTGCATACCTGTTCCTTCTGGGAAAGTGTGACCCCATCCAAAAAAGGGAGATCAAAATTGTCTACCAAGTTTTGACCCCGCACAATAAGTATCTCTGTCTTTTCTGGATTCAGTCTCAGCTTGTTATCCTTCATCCAGCCCATCACTGCCTCCAGGCAGGCATTTAGGGAGGTTACGCTTTCTCCTGATAATGTTGACATGGAGAAATCGACCTGGGTGTCATCAGCATATTGATAATACCCTGCACCAAATCTTTTGATGATCTCTCCCAGCGGTTTCATGTAGATGTTAAGAAGCATTGGAGACAGTATGGAGCCCTGGGGGACACCATACAAAAGTTCAGATTTTGAAGAGCAACCATCTCCAAGGGACACCATCTGGAATCTGCCCGAGGAGTAGGAGCAGAACCACTGCAAAGTAGTGCCTCCCACCTCCAGAAGGATACTATGGTCAATAGTATCAAAAGCTGCCAAGAGATCCAAAAGGACCAACAAAGTCACACTCTGTCAATTCTTTCTTGCAGATCATCCATCAAGCTGACCAAGGCAGTCTCCACCCCATAGCTGCACCCAAACCAGTTTGAAATGGGTCTAGACTAATCAGTTTCCTCCAAGATTGTCTGGAGCTGGGAGACTACCAATGTTTCAATGACCTTGCCCAGCCACGGAAGGCTGGAGACAGGCCTGTCATTGCTTACTCTGAGGGATCCAATGCAGGCTTCTTCAGAAGAGATCTAATGATTGCCTTCCTAAAACAAGGAGACATCCTGCCCTCTTCGGAGAAAACAAACTGCTCCAAACTGTTTGAAAACTGCTATTGGAGCAGAAACTTACCTTGCATAAAGTTATAGAGATGGCTAGGAAGTAGTGTTCCCTCTAACAGGGATTCCCGGGTTATTGACTACAACCCCCAGCTTCCCCAGCTGCAAAAGCCTTTACTTGGGGATTATGGGAGTTGTAGTCAACATCATCTGGGAATTCCTGTTAGAGGGAACACTGCTAGGAGGGTGGGACATGCTCTTCACTGTGCCAGATTGCTCTCTTTGGTACCCCCCAAACCAGCCTCCTGAAATCCAGGCTGTTCAGTCTAAATCAAGCCCAATCCTATATGGCACAGCCCCAGAAAGTAGCAGCACAAGAAAGGAAGAGCTACCACTGCTAGTAGTGTGTCCGAACCGGTCCGGCAGCCATTCCAAAGAATGGCCGAACTGCCGGACCGGTCCAGCCCTGCCTGGTTCGGGTCCGGGTGGGGGGTATGCCTTTAAGGGTGGGAGGGCTTGCTTAGCCCTCCCGCCTCCTTGGCCCTGCCAGCGCCCGTATTTTCCAGTATAGGGGCGCTGGAAACCAGCCGCGCTCCCGCCGCTGCCGCGGCGGCGGCGAAAGAACTCCCAATGGTACTGCCAGCCCTCCCGCCCTCCCTCCCTCCCTCCCAGCTAGCTGCCCGCCCGCCCGCTCACCCGCTCACCGCTCACCCGATAGGAAACGAGAGGAGCTCCGGCACAGAGCTCCTCTCGTTTGGAAGGCCTCCGGCATAATGGTGTTTTGCGCGCGCGCGCATGCGCGCACCACAAAGCACACCGTTCGCCGGAGGCCCGGTCTACCCGCCAGGAAAGGGCCGGGTAGACCGGGCCTCCGATCGCTGGGTAGACCGGGCCTCCGAGAGTTTTTTCTGAGGTGTGAATTCTCATTCTATCATAGCAAATGAGATATTTTTCAATTAAACAACTCTCATGACCCCACTTTCACTTTTTCACACTTTCCTTTACTATGAATAATATGAGGAAGTAATCAATTTAGCACACTTCACCTTATGAAGACAAACCTCATACAAATAAATTCATCAAAATTCACCCCTCTGCCCAATCACTCTGAAATTGGGGATGGGTGGTAGCCTCCACCCATTAGGCACTATCTACCAGCCCACCCCACTCCTTTGGGGCAGATCCACTTTCTGCCCCCAATCTGCCCCAAAGACACCCAAACTTCAAAAATTCTCAAAAAATCAGCCCTCTGCCCAATCCCCCTGAAATTGGGGTGGTAGCCTCCGCCCATTAGGCACTACCACCCCACCCCACTATTTTGGGGCAGATCCACTTTCTGCCCCCAAACTGCCCCAAAGTCACTAAAACTTCAAAAATTCTCAAAAAATCAGCCCTTTGTCCAAACCCCCTGAAATTGGGGTGGTAGCCTCCACCCATTAGGCACTACCACCCCACCCCACTATTCTGCCCCAGGCCCCACTTTCTGCCCCAATATGCCCCAATCTGCCCCAAAGACATGAAATTTTCAGAAATTTACCAAAAATCAGCCCTTTGCCCAATCCCCCTGAAATTAGGGTGGTAGCCTGCACCCATTAGGCACTACCACCCCACCCCACTCCTTTTGCCCAGTTCCCATGCTATGCCCCCGAACTGCCCCAAAGTCACTAAAACTTTAAAAAATCACCAAAAATCAACCGTGAACTGAATCACCCGAATTTTTTGTGCCCAAAATTCGGGTGATTCGGCTCGTGCCCGAAAAATATCGGGGGACATCGGGGGTGATTCGGTTCGGCCCCGAATCACCCGAAATTGTTCGTTTCGGGCACAGATCGTTCTGTGCCCGAAATTTTTTGCACATCCCTAAAAGAGGCCTCAAGAATGTTCACAACTCTGGATTTGTCTGCAGCCTATCATCAAAACATTCCTCTGCTCAAAGGTACTCATAAATACATAGTCCTCATTACCCTGGAGGGTCTTTGTCAATACAAAAGACTGCCCTTTGGATTAGCTTTTGCAGCTTTGGTATTTCAAATAATAGTGTATGCATTTTTTGGGACCACAGATGGCATCACTTACTTTCAGGATGACATTTTAGTGAATGGCAAAACCATTGAGGAGCATGATGCTAAAGTGACAGGAGCCACAAACCTACTTACTTAAATCAGATAGAATTGGTGGTAGCTGTGACCAGGAATGAAAGAGGCTGCTTTAAAAAAATATTATAAATGTGTATCTATCTATTATATTAATCCTCTTAGGAGGATTCTAATGTGTCCTCCTGGATTTGGTGGCGGAACTCTCGTGAGACTTCCTAGCATTGGGCGAGAGTTGGGGCAAAGAAAAAATGGCGGCCGCTTGGAGGCGGCGGCAGGACAACCTGGCCTGGCCAGGCCATGCTGTCCGGGGTAAGGGGGGGAGGTGACAGCAGCAGCAGCAGCAAAGCCCAGCCTGTCCATGGGAGGCGGGAGGCAGCGGCGAGACGTCTGTCCTGGCTGTCCAAGGTAAGGGGAAGGCGGCGGCGGCGGCGGCAAAGCCCGGTCTGCCAGTGGGAGGCAGTGGCGGGACGGCCGTCCCAGGTAAGGGAGAGGCGGAAGCGGCAAAGCCCAGCCTGCCTGCGGGAAGCGGGAGGCAGTGGCAGAATGGCCGTCCCAGCAGTACCAGGCAAAGGGGAGGTGGCGGCAGTTGTGACGAAGCCTGGCCTGGCCGCCGGGGGCGAGAGGCGGCATGTCAAGCCAGTAAGACAAGAAAGCGGCAGGGAAGCAGCAAAGAGACTACAAAGGGGGTGAGTGGGAAAGAGAGTGTGGGGCAGGAGGGAGGGGGAGGGAGCAAGAGAGAGTGGGGGAGGAGGGAGGGGGAGGGAGCAAGAGAGTGGGGCAGGAGGGAGGGGGGAACAGCCAGCCCCAAATAGTGCACAGATGCTCTGTGCGGGTAGGCTAGTTATTATTTAATTCATTTAACTATTTAGGATCATATCTAACCCTGATAAAAATACAGAAAATAAGTACATCTCCCTTTTTTCCTAATGTGAGACACTTTGTGCTCAGTTCATTCATCTGTTCAAAAGAACTGAATTGTCTTGCGGTGTTTCAGATTTTATTCTCTTGTGTTTCTGTCTTTAGGGTTTTACTCAGGGCATCAAGATCCCTTAGACCCCAGTTAAATCTTAATGGACAAAATGGAACTACACCAAAGTATTGGGAGGGAGTTTTAAAATATCCCACCTTGAGTGTACAAAAAAGTTTGGATTTAGCACCTCAATAGCTAATGCTGCATTTCTAGCACAGCACGGTGCAGGAAAGACTCAAGCTTGGGTTTGAACATGAAGTGTAGAACTATGTGAATCCTTTTTCATTACGAAAGCTCAATTTTCAGTGCATATGTTGCATTACAATATAGTTTGTATTTTTCCATAGACACCTCTAGAAAATAGATGCAGTTATTGAGCAAGTGTTTGAACTTCAAAAGGAGAACTATGTCATAAGTGCACATATCATGCTTCATTATGATTCCTTAATTTTGGGGACAGATATTGTACTGTGTTGTGTTTTATACATGTTTCCTGGCTCGCTTGAAACTGGGTGAAGGGATTGAGGGGAGGTTTTGAACTTGAAATGGTGTTCTTAGACATTTCATTCCAATGCCTTAATCGTAAAGGGAGTTCACATTGAGCCAGTTAAAATAATATTTGTCCAACCAGCCTGAGTATATGCCCTGAACCCCCCCACCACCACTTCTGACCCTCGCAACACTAGGAAAAACTGCCATGGCACACCAGGAGGAAGAAAGATTGTGCGCACACATGGAGCATACGTACCTGGATTGTGTATGCTTGGGCTGGTTGGGAAAGCATGTGATTGGCTGAACATAGGAAGCTATCTTGGTTCTGAGTCAGCCCATTGGTCCATCTAGCTCAGTACTGTCTACAGTGACTGGCAGTGGCTCTCCAGGGTTCAGACAGGGATCATTCTCAGCCTTATCTGGAGATGCCTGGACTGAGTTGCTCTGAACATGAGCTATGGCCCTATCTCTAACTTCAGCTTCATTTCATCCCGTCCCTACTTCAGTTGCACGTAATTCAGCATAATTACTATGGGCAGAGTATAGGGGACGAAATGGTTTTACCAGTATTTTTCATGTCTCCAGAATTTAGAGGTTTCTGATTGGATGAAAGCAGAGCATGAATAAGGAATTTAGGATGTGAACAGGGTGTAGCTATAATTGGGCAAAGAGGCACCTTTTACCGTGGTGATTCTCTTTATTTAGCAGGGGGAGAGTAACTGGCCCTATCCACGCCCAGCACAGTACTTCCAGTGACTGTTGCTGGTGTCTGTCTTATTTTTCGTTTTAGAATGTAAGCCCTTTGGGGACAGGGAGCCATTTTATTTATTTATTTATTTATTTCTCTGTGTAAACCGCCCTGAGCTATTTTTGGAAGGGCAGTATAGAAATTGAAATAATAATAATAATAATAATAATAATAATAATAATAATAATAATAATAATAGAGCAGATGGGTTCAAAGAATCCAGGGCCCCCAGCTCCACCCTCCTTATTTTCTTCATTATCTCCCTCACTCTGAGGGGCCACCAGAGATTGGGACGAACATGGACCCCCTCTCCCCTAGCTATGCCTTTCGATGTGAAAGACCTCTCGATGTGAAGGAAATGTAATTAACGCCTCTCGATGTGAAGGAAATGTAATTAACACTGAGGGCCTTCATAGACCCCAGCTATCATCCTTATACTGTTTTCTCTGTATTGTAAAATTGATCCTTAATACAAGTTCTTCCCCCTCCCACTTTTTTTAATTACATTGAACTTCTTGTCAAATACATCTTACTTCTCAAATACATCTCTTTTTAACTATGACTTATTGTGGCCTATTATTCCCCAATATTGGATTAGTAAAGTGTTTTGAATGTGCATGGGGAATGCACATAAAAATAAATGGTGCCTTTGGCAAAGTCGGGGGTTGGAAGCGAGCAAGGAGAATGTCTGCACCTGGCAAATGGGGAGGGGGCAGAGAGGAAAACTCCCAACTAGCATTGCTCTTACTCTTTCAAAAGCATACAGTGAAATCTACAGCTGCCTTATGCCAAACCATCCAAGAGAAGCCCAGCACATATGAAAGACATCTTGAAGGTGATATCACAGCATGTGATACACAGTCTTTCCTTTACATATTAAAATAAAACGGCTACACTGTGTTTTAGGGCTGAGAAAGGTGAGAGGGAGATGTAAAAGAAAGCATGCTCCATAGTACACAAATATTGTATATCAGCTCCTATATCTTCTTAATCAGTTACAGCTAATAGATAAGAACTTGTCAGCAGGAGCTGAAATTATCTTTTCATTAGAAGCCTAACCGCTGCTGGCAGCTAATGATGCCAGTGGTAAATAATAGCACACCACTGCGTATAATGGCCTCACTCAGGTTTTCAATTAACTCCACTCATTAATGAGCCATTTAAGTGCTTCTCAGTGTACAACAGTTATCTTGTGAGTGGCCCAATATTCATGTTCTGTGATGCTGAATTTTAACATGCCACCTTGTTGAATGACTTGTGCTGTATTGGGTTACAATTCTGAGCCAAGGAAGGTAGGCCTTTAAGGCTGCAGTTCTGTGACACTTACTTGAAAGTGAACCCCATTAAGCACTTCTGGGTAATATTTATTTATTGTTAGGGTTAGGGGTTAGCAGTGTACATGGTTATGTTTGTCTTCACAACAACCCTTTGAGGTAGGTTAGGCTGAGAGATATGCAACTGGCCCAGAGTCACCCAGTGAGTTTCATGGGTGAATTGGGATCTGAATTCAGGTCTCCCCAGTCCTAGTCCAACACTCTAACCACTGCACCACAATAAGCATATGATTAAAAGGCTACATCGTATGCATACCTCTCTTGGAGAATACATCCCATTGGAATTCTTAGTAAATATGAATAGGATTGAAATGCAAAAAAGACATGAAGGCTTCTGCAAAGCTAACAGAAAGACAGGTAGCGAAAGCAGGTACTTGAGTGCAATTCCAATTTACTGTGCACTGAAAACATTATCCTGTTGTATGGATTGCTTAGCCTGGGGAGATCCTCTTGTCAGCCTCTGATTGAAGATGGGCAGGGATATCTGAGGAAATCCACAAATCCTCTCATAAACACTAAACACGCCTTAAGAAGACATGGGAACCCAGCATGTAGTGTGTTGGTTACAATCAAGTTACTGCCATATTGAAATAGCTGAGTCTGTGCAATCTGTTCATGTCCTATGCAAATTCTTCAACAGCAAGTGAAAGTGAAGCTGATAAATGGTTGTGGGAAACATCTCTTTGTTGGGATTGGCAAATGATTCCACCCCCCACCCCACTCCACCCCCTCCTTCACTCAATCTTGCTTTCTATCCTCTAGAAGCAGGCATCAGCACAATGTTCTAACATCTTCTGACAAGCAAATCAGCATGCATTTTTCCGATCAAAAAATGAATGAAAAGGTCAGTTGTGCCCAAAAGTGAAATAACATACAAATTACTGGCTAAGTCAGGAATCTACCCCGATCTGCTTCTTCAGTTTTGACACTGACCAATATCAACTGAGAATTTTGAGTGTGAGAGCCAGGGGGATTGGCAAAAAACAGAATGTTTTGTTCAGAATTTAGAGGAATCTTGCCTATAATGTTGGTGTGGGGTAGAAGTGGGGAAAACAATTTGGATTAGAGTTGCTACTTTCATTTCTTTCTTTCTTTCTTTCTTTCTTTCTTTCTTTCTTTCTTTCTTTCTTTCTTTCTTTCTTTCACAGGTCTGTTCCTGATCCTAATAACCAAAGTGCAGGAAATAGGGTTAAACTTCTCTTGGGAGTTATTCGCACATGGCTTCATGCTTCGGGGTAAATGTTGCATGAAGCCACTTCGAACTACACTCACGGCATTGAGAGAAGCAACCCCTCCCCTCTGCTCTCAGGTTTCGTTTTGAAACAAGTTCACATGGCATGCGTCCATGTTTTCCTTCTAGCCAATGGCGGGCGGGGGGGGGAGCTTCCTAAAGAGCAATATCTGCATTTCTATAGAGAGCATTCCTCTTATCATGCTAATGATTCTATGTCAGTGCCTCTCCCTAGTTGCTCCAGCATTTTCAGAAAAAGTAGCTTAAAACTAGCATTTTAAAAATCTGGAAATACATCGAGATAAGCTAGAATTTGCATCACAAAGCCCGATTTATGTGTGGGGTGGATCTAAGAATCTCAAAGGGACTTTGGGGGAAAGTTTGGCTGGTGTGTGAACACACACACACTCTCTTCTGATGGAGATTCGTGGTAGAAGCTCTGTGTGTAAAGCCTCCTGGAGTTGAAGTTTAAGTGTGAGAGAATCCTTCCTTGCTGCATTCTATCTTCTATCTCACGAGAAAGAAAAACGTACACTTGCCCATTTCTGGATGTTTCCTGTGTTTCCACTTTAGTGTTGAAGTGGCTAATTGATATCTTCGGAGGGGGGAAGCTGCCACATGGATGCACCTCAGGATTGTAAGCAATCTATGAACTGTTAAAATGGTGCCCCTGGGATTCTCTCTGCATGCAGAAAATCTGGCTGGTGCTATTTAAAGGGCACATTCCTTCTGTCCCTTCACACTCCAGATATCAGGTAAAGGAGAAAGCAGCATGGGGTAGGATGGAGTGGGGGAGCAGGGAGAGAGAATGGGGAGAGGATAAATATAGTGTGGAAGGTTGACCCTGCTCCCACCAGTATATTTTACATTCCCCATGTAATCATGTTTCCTTTATGTTACAGACATTCTAGCTACTTTCTTTTACACTTGAGATACTTCTTACAATTAAAATAAAAGCCTACGACCTGAATACAGAGTGGTGGCATCTGCTATTCCCCTTCCTTCCCCTTTTCTCCTTTCCCACATCCCACAACTCAAAACCTTTACATGCCATTTTGGAAATGAAGTTGCTCCTGGCTGCTTTTCTTGGTGTGAGATCCACAAATGTCTTGTACTGTATGTCTTGGATCCAGCAGTTCTGCTCTACCTTCCAAAGAAGACATGTTGCTGCATCTCTTCATTTGTATTAGCAACTGAAAGAATGTGTTGGTGGCATCAACTGCAACCAACTGAGTCTCCTTCAGGAAGTTTATTGCTGCTACTTCTCCTCCAATTCCCCTGGAAGGTTCCCATTCATCACTTCAGGAACATGCAATTCAGGAGAGAATGCATTTAAGAATCAGATCTGTTGTTGCTCTTACTTTATTAGGATGCATTTCAATCAACTGACTATTAGTAATATGGACCTGAATTGCCAATTTTTCAGATTAAATTAGGAGAAGACTAAGAATGATTGCATTAAGCCCGCAATGCAGTCAATGGGAAAGATGCCTCCCTATAGCCTACTGCTTGTTTTCACATGCATACCAAACACCTTCCTTCCTTCATTCCATCCCACCTGCAAATGGGTATGGGTGAATTGGACTGGGGACATCAAACACAAAGAGACATATTGCTGGCATCCTCAGAGGGTCACCACGGGCATGGAAACTGATGTAGGCATATAGAAGAGATTGGACACATCATTTCAGGTTCTTGAGTGCATTACAAAAGTGTTTACTTGGAAAGCTTAACAGCTAATACAGTATAGTGGAAGCTCCCAGGATTGCCTTGTGCAGGTCACTGGGCTAGTTCAGATGAAATGTTGTCCGTCAGCCCCAGCACATACAATATGGATATGTATGCACCATGAATGCACATGTCCTTCCCCCTCCTTGCCTTGCCCTAATTGTGTAGGAAGGGCTGGTTCACTGTGCTACAAACAGGAACATTTGTATGTTTTCCTCTCTGCAGCTAATAGCAGCTTTGTGGGGGAGGTGATCTGGATCAGGGAATCCATGTGTGGGGGAAAATATAAATCCCCTCCCTCATACCACAGCCCCAATCCTAATGGAATCCCTCCCACCATGACTGCTTTCCTGAAAACAAGCAAACCCTAGTCCTGTTCAGATAGTATGCATATGCATTCAGGTGTCTGTACACATGTTTGTGTTCTTGTGTGAATGACTGTACATGTCTTCTTTTTTAAAGTAAGCTTCACAAAAATACTACTATACATGCATATACTGAACATAATGTGCAAATAGGGCTCTTGGGAGATCCATTTATACATCTAACATAACTTGTTTGACCCTTCGCATAAAATTGTGAGGATAAAAAGGAGTAAATCAATGTATGCTACCTTAAACTTATTAGAGAGAAAGTTTGAGATATTCCTACTACAAAACATGAATATTTTTATACCACTTCCTAACAAAAGTTCTCAAAATGGTTTATATAAAAAATGAATAATAAATAAACCAGATGTGTCCCTATTCCAAAAAGGTACACAATATTTAAAGTGAGATAAAATTATGGTCCTGGTCCAAATTTTCTAGAAGTTTGCCATGTTCTTTATCAGCAACCATGCATGAATATTTTAAATTAATTCTGAAATAACAATCGACTCAAGGAGTGACATTCTTAGCTGTGTTTTTTCATCCCATTGCCCACATTAACCACCACTGAAAACATTTTTACAGAGTACCTTGTCAATTGCACTGAGTTCTCACTGCTGCCTAGGGAAGTTTTACATCTCTAAATTAAAAAGGCATTCATTATTCTGTACATGTTTGTGACATCTCTCCAGTTCATTCTTGCTTTCATTCCAGTTTATGTATTCAACTATGATCTCATTTATGCTAGCAAGTGTTAGTGAAACAAAAACAAAATATATTAATAAGCTGCAAAAGACAAACAATCATCACTCCCAGCTCTTCGGGATGCTTCACACATTGATGTAACGTTGACTCCTATTCTGCTGTTGCTATCTAAAAGGTAACCGGTGTCCTAGGATTAGGACACTAGTTTTGTTTTGATTCTATACCCATATACATCTTGGTTTTATTCTTTCTGCATTAAATAGAAATGAGAAGCCATATCCAATTCCAGCTTGCAAATCCAAGCCTAAAAACAGTTAGGGGTTTTGGCATGTTTTCACCCTTCCATCAAACTCTACAGAGGCATCGGTTTTACCTCTGGCAAAAAGGTAAAGGGCTTCTAGGCACATCTTTCAAATGAAAGTAGTTGCAATTAATCACTCACAACAAACATTTCAGCTACAAGCCAACCACTGCATGTTCTCATAAGATTCAAGATCACAGATGTAATGCATAAAGCCATGGAACATTTCCCCCCAGAAAGAGCTCTCAACCCTCATAAATATCTATGCAAATCTATCACTGCAGAAATAGTGGGCCAGACACAAAAGAGTCCCCATATACTGTACTGGCTTAATACATTACATTCTATATAAATTTACTTGGCAGCATGCCCCATTTATCAAATGGGACTAAGTTGCTTCTGAGCAAGGATGTTTTTATTCTTGTCCCATTAGGACTGGACTGCATGGCTGCAATTCTATGCACACTTGGAAGTAGGTCCCACTGAACAAACTAACATCTTAGTAAATACACATCTGAATGGTCCATAGCTATGTTGTTGCATTTGCCACTTTTGTTAATGAAGATCTTGCAAACTCTGTTACCTGATTTCTTCTGAGGCTTTGAGAAGTACCTGTGAACATTAGGATACTGGACTTGGCAATCCTAGAAACTCTTGTACAGTTTGGTAGCTGCAGCATAATCATTAGGAGGGGAGGCCATATAATATTAAAGGCTGTCCCAGAGCCTGCTATTAGGGGTAAAAGTAAGTAATGGTAAACCCCTCCTGGATTCTACCAAAGACAACCACGGGGCTCTGTGGTTGCTAGGAGTTGACACCGACTCGACGGCACACTTTACCTTTACCATCTCCCGTGCAGTATGAAATGATGCCTTTCAGCATCTTCCTATATTTTTGCTGCCCAATATAGGTGGCTATTAGAGGTACTACACTCCATTGTGTCTTGTGACCTAGGCAATCTCTGTGCCAGGATGATGTTAAATCTATGCATTGCTTATGAACTCTCCGCATCCTGTATCTAGGGCCTGGATCTCATGCATGACCCAAGCGGCACTCCACCTTTTCATGCCCCCTGATGCCTCCACTACCCAGTGATCCCATAAATGCTTCAAATGTTGAGTCTGTAAGTACCGTTGCCATGTATACTGTATCCATATATTGCACCTCTGTGATGGGCTGCTTAATTAAAAGGAAAACAGCACACCAGAACAAGGAACGATAGCCTCAAGAAGAAGCAGGGAGGGAGGAAATACTTTCCCCCATATTCCCTTCAGACTGAGTTTCTTTGCTGACCCTGACATCCTTCTGTAAAAGCCACAGAAGTCTTGCGATCACCGCTCTGCAGATATTTACAAGGCTGCCCCCCCCCCCCCGCTCCCACAGAGCTGACAACCACTGGGAACAAAAGGAAATATGGAAGCATGTTCTCTGACCTGGCAGATTTAGAGAAACGACAAGAGGACCAGACATCTCATCGCCTTTCCCTCCCCCCCGCCCATTTCCTCTATATGTTCCTGGGCAGTTCAGCTTATGTTAGGATAAAGCTATATCACAAGGCTTCGCTTGAGCCTGCGTTTATCAGGACCAAATTCAACGTTGAAGGGAGTGACACGAAAGAAGGGAGAATCTCCAGGCATATGTGAAGGCATCTTTCCCTCACTGAGTAGCCTAGCCACAGTTTGTGGGCCACATTATGTTAAGCACATAATTAGGGCTGGCACAATCAGTCTTTCTGTACTGTGGGAGCTGTGGGGTGCAATCTGAATTGAGACCATGGTATGGGGGAGAGGGATTTAACGCTATGCCCCTGCCCCAGTCCCAGGCTGTATCAGAGGCACCTGCAGCAGCAGCAGCTGTTTCTCCCAAGCAGGCTTGACTTTATCCTTGTGTGCTTTCCCACAGCTCCTGAAAACAATGCGTACCATTTGGATTGCCATTTTCAGCCACTGATTTGTAGGCTTGCCACCTTTCCCCCCAATGTCACTCTGTACGTTTAACAGCGGCCTGATAGGCAGAAGTTTGCAGGTACAGCCCTGAATTCTACACAGAATCCCGAGATCGTGGAATGCGCTCCCTGCTGAGATACAATCCTCCCCCCCATCTCTGGCAATTTTCAAAAAAACACCTGAAAACCCATCTTTTCACCCAAGCTTTCTCAGCTTCCTAAATTGTGGGTTTTTTTTTTGAAATATCTGGTTTATTTTAAAATTAAAAACCCGATTTTGAGGGTTTTAATCACTGTAATTGTTTAATTGTTGTTTTAAAATGTTTTAAAATGGTTAATTGTTATATTGTTATATTGTTATCTACTCTTTTGACTCCTTACCTCTGGATTTGTTCACAGATGTAAGTGTTCTATCTGGGGTGGAACCAAGCCTAAAGCCTCTAATTAACAAAGAACTTTTTCTGCGTCTTTGAGGAGCTGCTGCTTATACAGTATCACAGTTAGGATAGGCATAGTGGTTGCAGTTGGAAATTCATAGCAAATACAAGAATAAGCTAGGAAGCCTTTCATGACAGTATGATTCTGCTCCTCTGCGCATGCTAACCTGAAGTGGGTTTGTTGATTTTTGAACAGCAAAACTAAGGGATGAACCAGATGTTGTAAGGCATGTGAAAGAGCTCACAGCCTCTTGAAAGATTAGCTCACTGCATTGCCATGCTGGTATAAACCGTCATGTAAACAAGATTAGAACTGTTGTCTTTGTTGGGAGGAATTCACAATTTCATCGAGATAGGAGAGCTCTCACATACTGCTCCCTCTGATCCCAATTATGTTTCAGGGAACACTAGTTCATTGCAAAGGTGTGTATCCTGCAAAATCAATCTAGCATGTTCATTGCATCCACCACTTTATTCTGCCTGTGTGCAGCATTGTTTGTTCTGGGCTGACCCTAGATGCTCTGGGCATAGAGTGTCTTCAGCACTTGCCCCCTATGGTTATTTTTTCATACTGCCAAGTTGTATGACTTGTGTAGGATTGCATAGCCTAGTAATGTAACAGGCCCTGCTACTTTCTCAGCAACGTCCATGAAAAGGACATTGCTACTTCTCTAGAGCGACCTATCAACAATTTGCTGCTTTGCTGCCCGCATTCTTCTGCTCCAGTTCTAGGATCGCACTGAAGTCGACTGACAGGTCTTCTGCAACTTCTTCTTCCCTCTTTCTCCATAGCTGACCGCAGACAGCACACTTAGCAAACAGCAAGCTATCAAGCTCAGCTCAGCTCAGCACCTCCTGCAGGTAGGCTCCCTGGCTGACTGCCTTGCTCACCTATGCCTAAGGCCAGCCCTGATTCCAATACAAAGATAGCAGCAGTGTCCCACGGGAGGGAGTAAAGATTTGCATTGAGATTCCTTGACACAATCCTTATAACAGCTGTAGGGGAATCCCATGAGCATCACTGACTCTTGTCCATAAAACACAGTCCCATTCCTGAACCCTGATTGACTGGGCAAGGGATGCTGGGTGGCGATATTGAATGGACTACTCTGCAGCTGCATGGAAAATGCCTACTCGTTTGGGGAGCTAGTTGAGAACATATAAGTGGAAGAGAGGGCCTTCCATTTTAATCAAGAAAAAAAGGTACATCCCAGGTATCAAAGGCCTGGGGAACACTTATATTCTTCCATTGATGCTATGCCCTGACATCATCATAAATGTTTCTCTGCTTTCATAGGCTATGATGTAGAGCTGGGATGGGGAAATGTACAGCATGTTAAGAACATAAGAACAGGATGGACTGAACATAAGAACTGGACTGAACATAAGAACATAAGAACTGGAAAAATAAATAAAATGGGCCCAAAGCCCACCTAGTCCAGCATCCTGTTTCACACAGTGGCCCACCAGATGCCACTAGAAGCCTACAGGCAGGAGTTGAGGGCATGCCCTCTCTCCTGCTGTTACTCTCCTGCAACTGGTAACTTGCATCCTGCCTTTGAGGCTGGAGGTGGCCTATAGCCCTCCGACTAGTAGGCCTTGATAGACCTCTCCTCCATGAAGTTATCCAAACCCCTCTTAAAGCCATCCAGGTTGTTGGCTGTCACCACATCTTGTGGCAGAGAATTCCACAAGTTGATTATGCATTGTGTGAAAAAGTACTTCCATTCGTTGGTCCTAGATTTCCTGGCAATCAATTTCACGTTGATATCAAGACACGGAATAAGCCAGTCATGTATCTCTCAGCCTAACCTGCCTCACAGGGTTGTTGTGAGGATAAAAATAAGCATGTCCACCGCTCTGAGCTCCTTGGAGGAAAAGCGGGTTATAAATGTAGATAGATAGATAGATAGATAGATAGATAGATAGATAGATAGATAGATAGATAAAATGAGGATGCCATTTTGGCAGTGGCCTCTTGTTATGTATAATGTGTAGTCCTGTCCTCAGTGATTTATGAGAAACCCAAGTTGATCAGCAGGAAGGTGGAGCTAAAAATCCTGAAATCCCCTTTTTATGTAGATAAGAAAATCACAAGGTTGGTGTGATGTTGTAAAGAGGGAAAGGCAGACAGCAGCAAAAGCAAAGGAGAAGACAAACGCCAACAGACAATAAGGCTGTTGTTTAGGTCTGACAAGAGGAAGTACTTTTTCACACAGCACATAATTAATCTATGGAATTCCTTGCCATGGGATGTGGTGATGGCCACCAGCTTGGATGGCTTTAAAAGGGGCTTAGACAGATTCATGGTGGACAAGTCTATCTATGGCTACTAGTCTGGTGGCTGTGAGCATCTCCAGCCTCAGAGGCACGATGCCTCTCAATACCAGTTGCAAGGGAGCAACAGCAGGAGAGAAGGCTTGCCCTCACTTCTTGCCAGTGGGCTCCCCAGAGGCATCTGGAGGGCCACTGTGTGAAACAGGATGTTGGACTAGATGGGCCTTGGGCCTAATCAAGCAGGGCTGTTCTTATTCACATGAGCAGCCCTACCTGGGCTTCCGTAGTCCTACCAAAATAGGACAACTTGTGTGAAGTGCCGGGATCGAGCCCTATCTGGGCTTGCACAGTCCTACCAGGGTAGGGCTGCTTGTGTGAAGGACCAGGAAGAAAGCCGATCCCGGTGCTGCCCCGCTGCGTACCCCGAGGTTTTACCACGGGCTATTACCTAGGTAGAAGAGCGTGATGCACCCTTCTACCCAGGTACCCAGTCATCTGTGCTCGGGCAGGCAGCCCAGGCACACACAGAGCCGGGCCAGAAGGGGAATCTCTCAGTGCACCATGCTCCTGGCGTGGTGCATTGAGGGGTGCCAGAGGACTTCCTCCTCGGGCTCCCTGCTCTGCTGCTCACTGCAGTGTGGCTCGTGTTGTGTGATCAGCAGAGCCGGCTTCAAACTCATTTTGATCATGTGTGGGGAGGCAGGTAGGCGCCTGCCTCCCTCCTCTCCAGCCCTCCCCACCACCAGCCGTTTTTGGCCATGTGAATGACCTCTATATGTGGGGTTTATGGTGGAAGTGATGAGTCATGACGAAGCACCACTGAACTAAGTGAGGCAGGTCAGTTCTGAATAAAGCCCCATTAATTTCAATGGGACTTCCTCTGGATCTGGTCCATAATCTTTATATGCCCAACACATTTTACTCATCAACCTTTATCAGAGGCACAAAGAGACTCCTTATGTGGCATGAATTCCCATAGAAGAGGGGGATGTTTGCAGGTCTGTTGCCTCAGATTTGCCAGATTTGTAATGTGGGCATCATGCCACTAAAGGGAAATTTTTTGTGCTCCTGGTAAAGGCTCATCAGCAAAATGCATTGAGCATATAGCATTAATATATCTACCATAAATCCCACATACTGTTCAGTATGCTGTTGGAGTTTGTCTTTTATTTTTCCTCCCCCTGCCCTTTATATAAACCAACTAGTACCATGATTTGCCGTCCTAGGAGCCATTTCTGAATCACTTTGTGAAAACAAGCCAAAAATATTCCTGATCATGTAACTGGCTCCGATACAGGTTGGGAATCATTTTTTCCATGTTCTTTAGATATGCCTTAGCTTAGAGAGGAAATTACAGTTATTTTCCTTCCATCTAGAGTTAACCTTGCTCTGGTGATTGATTAAGCAAGCTTCCTCTGAAATTGCTATTCAGCAACAGGAAGTGTTCTCTCCCAACTGTATGTTAACCATTCCCTTTCCCCCTGCCTAGATCTGTTGTCAGAACTATGTCCTGACCAAATGGCAGTATGAGTAATTATGTCTGCTTGGGGAGGCAGGGCAGGGGGAGGGGAGTTCTTGCATTGGGGCATCTATATTTTTCTTGGCTGATGCTGATGAAACAATTCACTGTGCCTATACATGTCACAGTGTAATGAAAAATCTGGCCTTTTTCTTTTTAATATAGACAGAGGTTTGTAGGCAGAACTGTGCATAGTGTAAACAAAACAAAACAAGAAGTCAGCATTAAATTGATCCAAGGATTTATAATTTCTCCATCTTGTCTTCACTGTGGCTTGTCTAGGGAGCTAGATAGCTACCTTTGCAAAGCCCTGATCGTGGCTTGATCATAATCAACAGATGTTAAGCTGTTTTATACTGAATTAGACAATTGGTCCACCTAGCCCAGTACTGCCTGTTAAGGGGCATCCTTTGAGCTACTTTGGTTTTAGATTGTGAGCCCTCTTGGGACAATCTATTGTATTCATTCATTCATTCATCTATGTAAACTCTTTGAGAACCTTTGTTGAAAAGTGGTATACAAATATTTGTAATAATAGGCCTTTCCTAATCCTGTGACCTGATATCCTTTATAACCAGAGTCACCAAGGACTGAATTTGTATGCACAACTTTCTAGCCTAGATCATGACTTAGTACCTGATACTGCCATCTGTACTGTGTGACACAACTAAAGAGAGAATGTAAACCTATTCAGTTTCTAGTCAGCTGCGGAGTGTACTCCTTGACTCTACTTCCAGGATGACCTTTCCCCCAGTCTGTAAACAAAAGGATGCTTGAGATGTGTTCAAGGGTAACTAATCCATATTAAATGGCTATGCATATACACCCCTTGCATGGAGGGTGATCACAGGCAAAGAAGGACAGAGCTCCTATTCCTTTAACAGTTGCAGAGATGATGGCATTCCAGCATGTACAGGTTTCCTGGCTCCTGCCTGACAAGCTGTACCTTCCAAAATTCCCCCACTACACAACTATTAAAGCTACAAGAGCCTGTGCAAGACTTGGTGATTTAGGAACCAAGAAGAAAGAGTAAAGTTCCCTGCTCATGGAGTACTTTTGATCCCACAGTCACAAGCATTCAAAATATTTAATTTTTAGTTGACATATATACACACATAATATTTATTTGGTCATTTGACCAACAGTTTTACAAATACAAACATTTCAAACATGAACTAAACATTAGAACGTGTTTTGCAGATAATATAATTAATATTTTGCCACAGTTCTAATTTTAACTTCATTGCATAAAGAAAATAAAAACCTCAATAAGACATCATCTTCTCTTCCATTAAGATTTATCAAGAGAGGAGAAAGTAAGTTTCCTCTGGCTTCATCATAAAGACTACAGTGTAAAAAGGCATGTGCTATTGTTTCAACACAGCCCATGTCACAAGGACAAACACGATTTGCCAGAGGAATTCCTGCATATCTGCCAAACCGGACTGCAGACGGAAGAACATCTAACCTGGCCAGCATCATGGCTTGTCTATATTCAGGAATCGTAACTACCCAAAGATAGAAGGCCAAATTAAATCCACTCAGTTGATCACCCAAGAACAGTCTTTTGGGTATCTGGGAGATTTCATACTGCAGCTCAATATCCATTAGGCGTTGAATAATTTGGGTACGAGCTCTGTCGTAACCGAGCTCCTGTATAACCTCTAATGAGTATCCACTGCGGGCCAGCTTATCAATGGCCTCAGTATGCCATCTGAATTTAAAGGAGTCCTGTTTTATGAAAGCAACCAAACCCTCCTGCAAAAAATAAGTTTTTAACCAGTAAAGGATAATAACTCTCCATAGGCATGTCTGGAGCCTAACCATTCCGACCTCTCTTCTCAGAGCCACCGTGGGGGCAAATCTAGGAACAGCCAGTACAGCTCTTAAAAATTTAGACAGCAGTGCCTCCAATGGATCAAGGTTTTTAACTATGCCCAATTGAGCTCCACAAAAAAGTTGAGGCAAAATCTTTGCCGAGAATAGTTTAACCACAGCCGGGACATAGGATGCACCCTTAGTATAATAATAAGAGAGTATTGATTTAACTACTGGTTTAGCCTTTAAAATTGCTTAGTCGAGGTGAGGTTTGCGTGAACAGGAAGAATGAGATAATACTCCTAAATACCTAAACCTGCTCTATCCTATGTGAGCTTATTGACCACCGGTGCCCTCTGGGCCGGTTTGCAAAAACCATAACTTTTGTCTTATGGTAATTGATTTCCAAGTTATCCTGAGTACAGTATTTATCTAACAAAAGGAGAGCACACTTTAGGCCAATTGGTGTTAGCGAAAGAATTGCCATATCATCTGCACATAGTAAAACGGAGACATGCCTAGTAGCAATCTTGGGAGGATGCATGGAAGGGGAGGAAATAAAAGAAACTATAGATTTGATATAAAGGTTAAATAGCATAGGGGCCAGTATACATCCTTGACGGACCCCTCTATCTGAAGGGATTGCAGCGGTCAAAGCCCCTCGGAAGTTGTAACGTACCTTTAGAGTGGAACCAGAATATAAAGTAAAAATTAACAAAAGCAGTCTCTTCTTGATACCCATATCCAAAAGTCTTTTCCAGAGTCTTTCACAGGGGATAAGGTCGAATGCTGATTTTAAATCAACAAAGGCTGCGAACAGTCCTCTACGTGGCTTCGTTGAATATTTAGCCGACAGGAATTGAAGAACCAGGGCATGATCCAAAGTGGATCTTCCCTCTCTAAAGCCCGCGTGCTCTAGAGCCAGAATATTGCTTTCCTCAAGCCAATCTATTAGCTTTAAGTACAGATGTTTAGCATATATTTTGCTAATTATGCTTAACAAGCTGATTGGGCGATAGTTTTTTTAATCGCTCCTGAGTCCTTTTTTATAGATTGGAACCACTATAGCTACTTTCCACTCATTTGGTATTAACGCTGTTAAATCTATAGCCGTGAAGAGAGAGGAAAGGAGCGGGACCCACCAGCTCATATTTGCTTTAAGAGCCTCTATAGTGATACTGTCAATTCCAGGGGCTTTCCCAGAGGGGAATACATTAATCAGCCTCTCCACATCTGCATGTGTTACAGGGGGCCACGCCGGAGTATCAAGAGTCTGGAGTTGCTGTTCAAAGTCAGTACTACCACTGGCTTTGATAGCTGGTTTTTGATACAGCGTGTGAAAGTAAGCTTCCCAGATTTCAACAGAAATACATGCTGGAAGACAAGGTGTTGACTTATTTAATGCAGGGGTCACCAATTTCCAAAACCTGATCTGATTTCTCTCCTTAGCTGCCTCTATCAAGAGATTCCAGCCCTCTTTGACTGATTCCTCCTTCTTCCTCTTAATTAGTTGTTTATACTGAGCTTTCTTTTTTGCAACCTCCACTCTAGGAAAGCTACCAGGGTCAATAGTAAAGCTTTTAAAAGCTCCCACCAGTTCCTTTTTTGAGGCCCGACATTCTTTGTCATACCATCGCTTGGATGGAAGTCGGATTGGGTGCATAGACTCTATATTAGAATTTGACATAGCCAAGAAAATACAATTCGCAATATTTTCATAGGAGCCAAGGATGTCTTCCATCTGATGGACGGGGGATAATTTTAAAATCCGATCCAGCCATTTAGACATCTCCGCAGAATGCAGTAAAGCAGAAACTTGCAAAGCAGTACTTTTTGTCCACTTTCTACCTGGAACCAAATTTTCAGCATTTCCACTGGCATTTCCACAGTCTATCCCAGATGTCCAGTCAGTTACCCAAAAGCAACACTCAAGGGGGAAATGATCACTTACAGGGCAAGGGATTACCCCCACAAAAGCCAAAAACTGTATCATATTATGGGAAATGGCCATATAGTCAATCAGCGAAGGGTTGTTACCGGTCCAATGAGTAAAGTGAGCCGGATAATCCGACTCTATAGCACCATTTAAAATGCGAAGATCAAGCCGATAGCATACCATTTGTAATCTAAGCCCTCTCAAGTTTGATCTGACATCTCTAGAGAGTCTAGACAGCAGTGGAAAAGGAACAAAATCATCCTCAAAATGACAGTGAAATCTACTCAAGAGGGAGTTATTATCCGACCCAAGCCAGGCATTAAAATCCCTTGCAAGTAAAATCTGTGAACCAGGGTACTTCGCTTCAAGAGAGGATATAAAATCCTCTAGCTTATCCCAGACATCATGTCATAGGGCTAGACCCTTCTGGAGGGATATAAACCATGATCACCAAAATCTGAACACCATGAGCATCAATGAGAACTGTAAACACTAAATCATCTAATCTACCAGTTTGGAATGACCTTAAACTGAACCTGTTTGAGATTAAGACAGCAATTCCTCCCTTGGCGCGATTAGCTCTTATACCTGGTTTGGCATTTATAGAAAAAGTTGTGTAGCCTGACACTTCAAAAGGACTCACAGCCCAAGTCTCCTGTAAAAGTAAAATTTCATAATTTGCTAGGAATAAGATAAAACTGGGATCAGCAGAGCATCTCCTCCACCCAGCAATATTCCATTTTAACAATTTTAACTTAGGAACAGCACTCATAAGTCAATTACCATTGCCAGAGGCCGAAGTCTGCTCTACCCCCACCTTATGGGGACCAAAACCGCTAGAGTCGGTTTTTTTGGTTAATTAGCTCTGGCGCAGAGTTGCCTCCCCCATCTTGCTCGAAAGGCCGCGGTTGTGTCTGCTGGTCCACCAGCTTGGTCGCAGCCAACATTTCTGAGCAAACAGGAGAACCCGAAGGGGAATTTGAGCCTAAAGAAGTAATAGGGGGGATGGGCATTGTTGATGGATTCAGAAGTGTGTTTAATTCATCAAAACGGGGATCAGTCAGTATTCCCAGCCACTTATTTTTCTCCTCCCATGGATATTCAGTTAGGGCCGTCTCTACAAGGTTGGTAAGTGCCTTATTGACCAAACCGGAGTCTAAAAGGGGGACGGCGCAGATGGAGAAAGTTAATTGCTTTTTTGCTTTTTTTTAAAGAAAGCTTCTGGCAGTGGGAGATGATTGATTGATTGATTGATTAAGAACCCCATTAAGTAAAACAGGTTGGCTTGTTCTTTCCAAAAAGGCCAAATTTGCATATAACATGAAACCGGAGGTCCCTTCACCTCCTGTTTCGTTAGCTGTATGTCAGAATGTGGGTAACTTCTGTTTCGTTTAGAAATGGACTTGCGGTTTCCTTCCCCAAACTTTAATCTGAACCTTAGGTTTTCACTTGGTTTCATTGCCATTACTCAATTTCTGCAGTGCCAGTGTTGCATCTGAATGCTGGCATCGCAGTCTCCTCATCCTGCAACCAGAGTTGAGGGAGAAAGCTCCTCCCTCACTCTGGCTGCTAGGGCTGTCCTTCAGAAAAGAAGGAAGCACCAGCAGCCAGTTTCCCCTTTTCTCTGAAGTCAGTGAGACTGCAGAGAGGAAGCGCTCTGTTCCATCTGAATGCGGACAGGAGAGCAGGGGCAGGGGGTGCAGAACCACAAGTCCATTTGACCCATGGTTCCAGATTACGTCTGAAGGCAGCCAAAGAGATAAGAAAAGAACAAACTCTTTAACTTAGTATTTATTCTACCAAGAACATGGATGGCAGGAATTAAGTAATTATGGTTATTCTCTATCAGAAAAGCAAATTCACTCCACCAATTTTTTGTATTGACCTTTTATGCACTGTGCCAGAGGTGTCATTGGCTGCAGTCTACCTGGTCCAAGTCTAACATTGTATTCATTATACCAAACTGGTTCTGTAAGAGAGCCAGCGTGGTGTAGTGGCTAGAGTGCTGGACTAGTACCGGGGAGACCCGAGCTCAAATCCCCATTCAGCCATGAGAATTGCTGGGTTACTCTGGGCCAGTCACTTCTCTCTCAGCCTAACCTACTTGACAGGGTTGTTCTGAGGAGAGACTGAAGTATGTAGTACACCGCTATGGGCTCCTCCAAAAACCTTCAGTTTCAGATGAGAGTCAAGATGCTTTATATTTTTGCTCATCCTCTAAAAGTAATGGAAATTGTGAGTTAAGGTGCCCATCTTAACTTCTGCACTATATAAGCGGTAAATATTTTGTGCAGTCTGGTATATGATGATGGCTTTAGAAATTAGGCTCCATGCATCCAGACTTCGCCTCGGTCTTTCAGTTGGACATTGGGCTGGGGAGGGATGCATTCAGGCAGACATTTAACAGGTGCAGCTTCCCTAATCACTTCCTAGAGATGTCCTTAATGGATTTCTGCCTGGTGCATCTCTGATCAAGGCAAAGTGTGGGTGCATGCAGCCTCATTCCCAGAGCTCCAATAAGAGAAATTGAGCTCTCTCAAGCCCCAGTGCCATCTTGGAAGGTTCCATTGAGAGGCTTGAGAGGACTCTGCCTGCTTTCATTAAAGGAGGCCCACTGGCTCTGGCAAAAGCACAACACTGTGTAGTGAGAATGATTGCCTCTGCAACCATTGGGTGCAACCAATGGGTGCCAGGGAAGCTGTGCAGAGTATTCAACTTCAGCTGAAGCTTCACACAGGCCTGCTATTTGCCATGATAGCTAAATGGAACCTGCATATTCAGAAACTTATACCTCTGAATACCAGATGCCAGGGTCAAACCCAGAAAGGGCTATCTATAATTATATATTGTCCTGGTTTCAGAGGCGACTGGCAAGCTGCTGTTGGAAATACAAATGCTGGACTAGAGGACTTACTGGACTCAGTCTGATCCAGCAAGGTCAATCTTTTCTTATGACAACAGAATCCTTCCACAGTTAGGCTTTCTCTTTGCTCCGAAATGCTGCACTGAGTTCCTGCATCATAAAAAAGGAGTGGAAAAATTTCATGCCTACTATGTCAATAACTCAAAACTGGCCTGTTTGCTCAGCCCATGTTGTTTAGAGAGGGTGTTTTGAGATTAAGAGAAAGCCATTTTAAAAATCTCCTTTGCTATTGCGTTTACTGGTCTCTGGGATTTTGTTTGCTCATCAGTTCCACAAAAGATGGCATTTGAGAAAAGCCTGTCACAGCAGTTTACAGTGGGTGTCAAGTGTTCATCGGAAATCTCCAGTTTCCTCATCATTATCATGAAATCGTTTGTGTACTTTGCTCTCAGCACTGTTGATACGTCTTGTGCTTTTGTTGCCAAACCCCACTAATGATTCAGTTCAATTTCTAACAACTGGACAGCCCACTAACCTGCTGCCACTATTCCTTCTACTTGAGAAGTGCCATAAACTAGGAGACAGTCCCATCCTCTGCATGTTTTCTCAACAGCAAGTCCCATTTATTTCAGCGAAACTGGGACTGAGTGCCAAGTAAGTCATTACATCATGACCCACATGGTGTTTTATAGCACTAATGGAAAAAGTCAAGTTCACAGATGGCACTGTTGCATCTAGGCTGTTAAGTCACTATACATTTTATAGAATGAAATACATATAAGTGATATGGGACATTTTAATGGACAAACTACTGGAACCAAGATTTTTAGAATTTTTCGGGGGGAAATTGCCATTGCCAGGTTCAAAAATCCAAATGCTGAAATTTAAGTTATGCACTTTTCCTGTGAATCTGTCACAGGAATACTGCACCATTTTAAACTGAGAATACTGTGTCCATTTTTGTCAAAGTATATTGGAATCTTTGCTGAGCGTCCCAATTCATTTTCCATGTTAACAGAAACTGCAAAATATATTCATGGGCTTCTCCCTCCCTAATTTTTAGATACCTGAATTATTTATTAAAAACATTTATATCCTGCCTTTCTGATTCTGGATTGAAATACATAAGGAGGTTGTTCTCACACGCACCCTAACCCAGGCAAGGGAAGTCCAGTCTGGGTTAGGCTGTGCGTGAGAACCGCCGGAACCGGACCTGATACCAGCAGGGCAGCACTGCCTAGCCCCGTTTTTAAACCCAGCTCTTAGCTGGGGTTAAGAGCTTGAGCAAGCCCTTAACCCGGGCTCCAGGATCATGTGTTTGCTGGGGCTACATTCATCCCCAGAGGACACAGAGATGGGCATCTAGAGTATCGTCCTGGCCTCTGGAGCTCCACACTGCACCATGCAGCTCAGAGCATCTGGGAGTGCAGTGAAACATCTGATTGCTCATCTAGGGGGAAGGTGAATTTAACCAGCCTTTCTCCTCCCCGCCCACCCACTGCCCCACCCGCCCAGTTGTGTGAATGACCTCAAGGTGGCAAACATAGCAAGTTTTTAAAAAAACATGTTAGAGTCACGTTTGCATTTGTATAAATAAAGTGGAGGTTTTCAGGAAACTGTACAATCTACCTGAGTGCACATCAGAGGCAATCTTTCATATTCACAGTGGAAGTTCAGATTCCTAGACCTGCTTCTCTCCTTATGACTCCAAGGCTGCTGCTACATTTTTGGTACTCACTGTGCTTAGGAGTTTTCCTTCCTTCGAACTGTATTGAATTCTGCTTCAAGACCAAATGGAACTGGCAGATGTTGTGCCACGCATGAGTTGTGCAGTGTTCAGGCTGGGCCAGCTCACTTGTTGACTGTGGTCAGAATACTTCTATATGAGTTTCAAAGACTGAGTGGAGGAAAGGGGAAGGACTCAGGAAGTGATATTGTGTGTCTGTGGTCCTCCCCACAGGTCCCCCCCACCCTCAATTTAAAGGAAACTGGGAGTTAACTCATGTTTGAGAATCAGGGGGTGGATCATAATGCAAACATTTGCCTTGTTTCCACCGAAAACAAAAGTAGATACAGGCAGATTGACACTCATTTTAAGACCTTGGTTGTAAATCTTTAGAAGTGTTACTGGACTAAAAGAGTTGCATATCACTGACCAGAAGTCTGTAATGCCACAAGCTTTTGGTCTTACGTTGACTTCCCCTTTCTCAGAGAGCCTGCTAAAAATGATGATGGAAAAGGAGGGGAAAGTAGCTAATAATGTGGTTGTGAACAAACTAAGCATACAATTGCACATCTTCAACAATCCAAAGCAAGGTAATCTAATCTGCAGTTTGGGGAAGTGCTTTACTAAGGCATGAGCTGAGGCTTTGCATAGGGAGAAGCTTGAATCAAATTGAGGTCAGAACCTGTAGTCTCCCTGCTGCATCTGTTGGGCGACTGAGAAACAGGATGCTGGACTAGATGGGCCTTGGGCTTGATCCAGCAGGGCTGCTCTTATGTTCATATGTTCTTATACCAAACTCAAATGTTACCTAAACTGCACATCCATGCATACCGTGATATACTTGCATCTTCCTTTGCTCAGAGCTTCTTCAAAAGGAGCATTCCCAGACAGGGCTTTTAGCTCACTTCTGCGCCAGAACGGAGGGTGTGTATTTGCACATTGGCCAGATTTGTGCTGAAATCCATGCAAGATATTGGGGAGCACTTCACACATGATTCAGGTTTTTCATTGCATTTTAGAGCCTAGCCCCATTTATGTCCAGAGGTTAAAAAAAATAAAACCCACTGTTTGCATTGTTTTGTTTTTGAAAATTTGAACTCACAGTAAAGCCCGGGAAAGCTCCAGGGGTATTATTAAGGGGTGGCCCATAGGGCATGAGACCTCAATGAATTGCTCAGAGCCCCCGCCACCTCCGTGACGTCTTCCAGAAAGGAAGTGCAGCCGTACAGGCACCTGCATAGAACCTGGGAGAGAACACCTAGCCTCACCTAGCTCTTTGGTGCTTCCACCTTCATAGGTGCTGTATTATAATATTACAGGCTTTAAAAACATATGTAATTATTCTTGGAGTAATTATTCACCAAGTTAATGGTGTCAACATTAACAGCCTAAGATATGCTGATGACACAGTCATTTTAGCTACATCCCAGGAAGATCTACAAAACCTAAAGGTAAAGTAATGTGTGCCGTTGAGTCAGTGTCGACTCCTGGCAACCACAGAGCCCTGTGGTTTTTCTCTGTAGAATACAGGAGGGGCTTACCATTGCCATCTCCCGTGCAGCATGAGATAATGCCTTTCAGCATTTCCTATATCGCTGCTGCCCGAATCCGATATAGGTGTTTCCCATAGTCTGGGAAACATACCAGCGGGGATTCAAATTGGCAACCTCCGGCTTGCTAATCAAGTCATTTCCCCGCAGAACCATTATGTGGCTCCTACAAAAACAAGTCAAAACTTAGTCATAGAATAATAACAAAGAGCAAAGAATTGGGCCTTTAAATAAATGCAAAAAAGACCAAAATAATGTGCATAAATAAAATGAGAATTCCCCTCAAAATACAATGCAATAACAAAAACCTAGATCAAGTAGAAAATTACTGTTATCTAAGGAAAAACCTTTATCATAATAACGACCAAACAAAAGGAATCTGAAACCGCATAAGACAAGCAAGAACAAAATTTAATCAAATGAAGATCTTCTTCTGCAAGAGTAAATTAGATTTGCAACTCAGAATCAGAATGATGAAATGCTACATCTGGTCTCTTCTCCTGTATGGATGTGAAACCTGGACCATCAAGACAGAAGCACATAAAAAAACTGGAAACCTTTAAGATGTGGTGTCTCAGAAGAATACTCAAGATTAAATGGACCAGCAGAACAACAAATGAAGAAGTACTTCGAAAAGCAAAAACACATAAACAAATAATACAATCAAGAGACGTAAGCTAGAGTATTGTGGACATATCCTCGGAGGAATAAATTATAAAATACCACAACTAATGCTAGAAGGAAAGCTAGCAGGAAAAAGATCAAGAGGAAGGAGGAAGAAGAGATGGATGGATGACCTGAAAGAATGGCTAGGAGTGGACACAGAAGACATTATCTATGATTTTAGGAACCACAATCTATGGCTTTTTCTGGTTGCCACTCCCCCAATCGGAGAAGGCACATAAAGAGAGAGAGAATTATTCTTGGGAGGTATGATTGAGTTTAATTATCAAGGGAGGGGGCTGCAAACCTGAGCCCCAGATCTTTTAAGTACCTAGCAACACCCCTGTTCTTCACCCAGCCTTTGTTTTTTCTGTTCAGTTTAAAAATAGTCCTCCATAACAATAACAATAATAATGATAGAAATGATTATTTCTTAAGCACCTAAAAACCAGTACATGTCCCTGAGGGCTGTGTGGCCCTCAGGAACATATTCCTGCAAGTGAATAGTCCTTTAGGAGGGAGGAGGGAGCAGGAAAATTGCCCCTCACAAATTGCTTTTGATCTGCAGAAGAAGCGTAGCTAGTTTCCAATTTCTTTGTGTTCCCATTGCTTCTTCTGTTGTCCTAGCACTGCAGAGAGTGTCAGCCAATATAAATAAGCATATATTATAATATTTATCACAATATAAACATATATAATAAAATATTATAAATAAGCTAATAATATTTAATAATAATACAAAAAGGGGTGTTTCAAAGTCTGTCTGTTGTGGCCTCGTTTTCAGGAAGAGACTACAAGACATTTTTCATTTGCTTACATGGGCACTGTGCCAGTTGCCTAGGATGGCATTTTGAAAGGAACAGCACTACATTTTATATCTAGCCCCTGGTGAACACTGTGATCATAGCCTTGAACAAATTAACTTGGACGTTGGCAAATAGCATTAAGTATTTGTGTGGTGATTATTCTGGAGTGCAGGCTCTATTTGCAGTGTACACACACACACACATACACCCCCCACCACAGACGCATGCCCACCATTTATCAGTCCATGGGGGGGGGATAGGAAAAAATAGGAAGCTGCCATATACTGAGTCAGACCATTGATCTATCTAGCTCAGTATTGTCTTCACAGACTGGCAGTGGCTTCTCCAAGGTTGCAGGCAGGAATCTCTCTCAGCCCTATCTTGGAGAAGCCAGGGAGGGAACTTGGAACCTTCTGCTCTTCCCAGAGCGACTCCATCCCCTGAGGGGAATATCTTTCAGTGCTCACACTTCTAGTCTCCCTTTCATATGCAACCAGGGTGGACCCTGCTTAGCTAAGGGGACAAGTCATGCTGGCTACCACAAGACCAGCTCTCCTCTTTAAGTCCATCCTGCCTTACTCCTTCTCCTGCTAGTTTAGCTGGTAACCTTAGCTAGAGTAGTCAGACCAGTGGACAGCACTATGCATAACAGCATGCATGAGGGAGACCTTACATGTTGCACTGTTCAGTCCTATCCTTTACGTACAAGAAAAGTAAAAGTAAAAAAGTAAAAGTGTTGTGCTTCCCACTTCCCAGGCAATGAGGAGTTCCAGGGCAACACTCCTGGGGTTCCTTTGGAGAGAAACTTATGGGCCGCCTTCAGATGTAACATGGAACCGCGGATCACATTGACCCGTGGTTCCTTGCCTCCTCCCCCACTCTCTTGTCCACATTTGGATGAAACAGAGAGCTCCCTCTCTGCAGTCTCACTGACTGCAGAGAAGAGGGGGACCTGGATGCAGGGGCTTCTCTCTTTAATGAAGGACAGCCCCAGCAGCCAACAGCAGCTGGAGCGAGGGAGGAGCTTCCTTCCTCAACTCCGGTTGTAGAAGGGGGAAACTGAGATGCCAGCTGGCACTGCCAAACCAGAGATACAGGCAGCAAAACTTCATTCATACCAAAGGATCAAATTGGGGTCTGGGGAGTGAAACTGCGGGTCCATTGTCCCGCTAAACTCCAGTTGCCCACATTTGGACATACATTTCCTGAAACCAGAGGAGAAGGGACCTCCGGTTTCATGTTACGTGTGAATGTGGCCTTGGTATCTTGGTAACATTTGGTTTCTTTACAAATATACAAGCTGAGCATCAGGTGGAGGTGAACAGGATTCCCTCCTGCCAGGTCTCATATCAGATTCCCAGAGAGACATCCCTGTAGCCCAAAAGTGTCTTCATTCAGCTCCCAGATCAGTCTCTCTCAACTCCTCATTCAGTCTGACTGTCTCACATACAAAAGCTGCAAAACATGATGTCTGTCGGTCTGTCTCTCCCACCCACCCCTCTTTCTACACACACACACACACACACACACTTCGCTTAGCCCCATCCCCACGGCAGGAGTGGGATAGAAGGATGTGTCACCTTACAAGCTCCAGTGACTTCTTCATTCAGAGCACTCCAGAGAGATCTCCCTCTGGATGGACTCCATGTGTGTGTTTCTAGTGGAGAGACAAATCTGGGAGTTCTTCCATGCCACTTGCCCTGTTCTGCTTCAAGCTAATGATAAAGCTGGTGTTGCTAGCACTGCTCTTCTGTGGGCTCCCAGAAGCCTCTCTGCTTTTGTCTGAGATCATGGGCATGTGGTTCTCTTCTCACTTTTAACATGCTCAAGAGTTTCATGGGATCATGAGCTCTCCGTTTATGGGCACATGGGAACAAGTCACTTAGCAGGCAGTGGGACAGTTACTCCCAGATTTAGCAGCTGCCAAAGCCGAACTGAAAGGGAAATAGCCTCACACCTTTCCATATGTTTGGGAATGCCTAAGTAGACTTCTGAAGTTAACTCACAAAAGTTAGCTTTTTGTTCAAGGTCTCTCTCTGCACAAAGATTGACCCCCTCTTGGTCTACCTCCTCTCCACAGATGCCTCAAATTAGCCAAAAACCAACCACCTCTGCAGGAAACCCAGATAAGACTCTGTGCTGCAACTCCCTGCCTATCAGAAGAGAGCTAAGTGGGCGATAGAAACTCAGAGGTGTACTCATTAAAATACTGATTAGTCTAATCGGTTCTTCCAACCTAAGAGATTACTCCAGGGTGCACATAACAGGGTGCACTTGACCAATTCAAAATATTGTGTTGTAGCGTAGCACAGCAAACACAGACAATGTAACCTTTTGCGATTCCCCAGAACTACCCTATTCAAGAAAGAAGAGCAACTGGAATGTTGCCCCAGGGCACATTTTGGGCTATAATTGCCCCTGGTTCCTTGAACCAATGTGCTCCATTTGGCTCCCAGTGTGCATCATTTGGTTCTTACACCTTGGAGATCACCACTAAAGGAAGGATGAGGTTGTGTGATAAATCACTGCACCCCTCTGGGCTCTCTATCCCTGCTCCCTTCTTAAATCCAAGAACCTGTTTCTCTCAAGCCTCCTTTCTCTAGCCAGTTTGGAAGTCATTTTAATTCACATACTAAGCTAAATTGCCTCCTTGCAGTTATCTGGCTAGTCTTTTAATTAGGGATGTGCACGAAAGGTTGTTCGGCACGGCGGGGGTAGGGCTTTAAGGGCGGGGGAGAGTGTACTCACCCCCCCCCGCCGCATTTCCCCCGCCGGCGCTCTCGGAATTAGAAGCCCCTCGGGACGGCAGCGTTCCTCCCTGCCGTCCCGTTGCCCCCGTCGGCCGGAAGTGGCCGGAAGTCCCGTTTGCGCGTGCGCCCGTCATGCGCGCGCGCGTACGGCCGCGCGCGCGCGCACGACGGGCGCACGCGCGAACGGGACTTCCGGCCACTTCCGGCCGACGGGGGCAACGGGACGGCAGGGAGGAACGCTGCCGTCCCGAGGGGCTTCTAATTCCGAGAGCGCCGGCGGGGGAAATGCGGCGGGGGGGGTGAGTACACTCTCCCCCGCCCTTAAAGCCCTACCCCCGCCAGCGCCGAAACGCCGAATCGCCCCCACCACCCGAAACGTTTCGGCGGCCTTTTCAATGGCCGCCGAAATGTTTCGGGCTCAAGCCTACTTTTAATGCATTTTTAGCAGTAATATCACTTTAACCAACTTTCTTATTCCACTGTAACCCTACAATAAAATTTTGTTTGTTTTTTAATTTCAACCTCTTAGTTCATTTTTATGTAACCAAAGTTTTGCACAGAAATTATTCTGATGTGGAACTGCTTCACCCCAGCTCGTTAGTTCCTCACACAAAGCCTGAACACAATTTTGGGGTGTTCACCAATCACCCCGGGGCAGTTCCATTAACACTGGAACTAACCACAGACTAGACTACTGTACCATGTCTACATTGGCTAAATAATACATCTGTTAAGGCTGCAAGCTTCACACACATAATTCTCTGGCATTTTGGAGCATGAGTGAATGTGGCAGGCCCTTAATATAACATGTTAAACCAAAAGAGGTTTTTCTCTGTCAAATATATTCATTTAGGTGTTGGTGAAGATGGCTGGTATCTGCATATGCCCCTACCACATGAAGTCTGTTTCTGCCCAATAGACATCTGAATAGGGCCTATCTACACCTTAAGACTAATGGTGCATAGGTTATATGTAGGGAAGAGACTGCTAGGTCCATGATTATGTAAAGTGGCAGTGAGCTGTATGTAAGATTTTTATATGAGCCATATCAGATTTCTGAGAGTATGAGCTGCCAGGGGTCTTATCACTTCTATCTTTTACTCTTCTTCTTTGTGTCTCTTATGCTCTTTTAGATCTGCCAGCTTATTCTCTGTTCCCTTCACAATGCAATTTATGTAATATTACTACTAATCATTTAAGCATTAGGATTCACTTACTGTACAATGATGCAATGCAGGGTTTCAAAAATGGGGAAAGTACAATAAGTAATTTTGGGGCAAAAACAAAACAATAATGCAATAGTTACGTAATAACAGATATAGATTCTAGATTGGGTTCTAAGATCTCCCTCCATAAACAGAAGAAATTCCATTTGCACAAGAAGGGCTGATTTTCACTGATACCCCTTCCCACAGCAATCCCCTGAACTCTCAAAATCTGCTCCCATGACTCCTCAAGAGCAGATACTGTATTTGAGGGCACAGAATCACCCATCTCCTTCTGTTTGTTTGAAAGACGCTTCATCCATTCATGGAAGACATTCTTAGGATATAGCTCCCTGTAGTTTATTACATTATCCACCACAGTTTCAACGGCAGAGATGTCTTCTACTGTACACCTGTTCAATTAAACAGCACAGACCATGTGGCTGTGCTAACTGGGCAAAGAGGATCATTTTTAATGTGGTGATTCTCTTTATATAGCAGGGGAGAGTAACTGGCCCTATCCACCCCCAGCACAATATCTCCAGTGACTGTTGCTGGTGTCTATCTTATGATTTCCATTTAGACTGTGAACCCTTTGGGGACAGGGAGCCATCTTATTTATTTGTTTGTTTGTTTATTATTTCTCTATGTAAACTGCTTTGGAAACTTTTGTTGAAAAGTGGTATACTAATATTTGTTGTTTGTTGTTGTCATCTAGATGTTATGTTAATCATGCTTTTTGCCCTTGCAGTTTCATTTTTGATTTGGTAAACAGATGCAGGAGGGTCAGGATTGGGACCACGGTGAGGGTGGAGGGGGGCTTTAACCCTTTCTCCCTGTTGCAGCATCCCCCAATCCTGTCCCCACCCCAGCTGCTATTTAACAAAGAAGAAAGGGCAAAGAAGAGGATTAATATCATTTTGGCCCTTTTATAGACTTCTAGGGCATTAGGGAGGTATTGCAGATGAATTTCTGAACTGTATTTCACAAGGTGGTCTTGACAGTGATCTAACAACAGTGAGAAACACAAGTCTTTAAAGATAATGCCCAGCCAATTAGATATCCTGTTGTTCTGCAGCAATCCAGTTTGTGCTGGGCCCTGTCTCCTTGATTCATTTTATGTGCCTTAATACACTGTTCTGACATCCCACCATACACAGTCTCCACCACCCCAAATCCATTACTTTCCTGTAGCAATATTTTCTGTAGAGTTGCACATCGGCCTACCGCTTCACTTCTTGATGCTGATTCAGCAGACTCTAGCGCTGTGGCCTCAGGGTGGCCAAAAGCAATTTAGGCACAATTGTTTGTGAGCTCTTTTTCAATAATGTTTTGCTTCCCCCCCACCCCCGTGATTCCTGCTTTATGATTATAATGGAGGGTGCTCTCCTCTCTTTGGCTTTCAGTAAGATCTATCTGGAGTTCACCACAACTGTCTTAATTTTAACCTGTCAATATTGCGTTACAATCTGTCTGATTTATTATGCTGAGTTTTTTGTAAGTATGTATGTTTTACTAAGTACTGGTCTATGACCGCAATAAAGGATGACTGACTGACTTTGTGAGCTCAGTATAATTTAGTACAATAAGTAGGGTTAGGGAGTGGAAAGATTTATATTTCATTGTATAGCTGTATACATTTGTGTGCATGCTAGCAAATTATCTCTGCCTCCTGCTGCACAATAATATCCAGACTTGTCTATTACTGAAAAAAATCCTGTTGCCAATGAGCACTAATTACTGTATCATTAAAATGACTTGCATCTGTAGGGCACAGATATATAACCCTGAATAAGATCTGAAGTTGAATATTTTGGATGTGTGTAGCACCTGTTACTTGCTGTAGTGCCAATCCATCTCCTTTGTCAGTTTCTAAGCCCACATTGCAATTGTGTTCACCGTCTTGGTCAACCCGCCCCTGCCTGCGCACACAGCAGACCCTCAGCTGTTTAACAAAGAAAAAGGGCAGTACAGGGATGAAAAACATAATTAATATTGCATCTAGTTTGGCATACGCCTCCCAGGAATTCTACTTCTGATTGTAGTTAGGAAGAAGTTAGGATCACTCATGATATCTCAGCACAATGATCTTGGTTTAATCTAACCAGCTTTCTTGAAATAAATGGAGATCTGAAATCCATTTCAAACTTTGCGTTCAAATCTCAATTGATTTCAAGGTGGTTAGTTAGAATAAACCATGGTCAATCGGTTTGGATGTAGCAAGTGATCCTGGCTGCTTTCTAGCTACAATCTTAAGCAGCATTCCTGGCAGCCTCATATAGGCAGAGGAGAGGGGAGTTCACATTCCTGAGGCTCAGAGATATGACATGGAGGCAAGAAAAAACCATGGTTCCATAGGATGCCTGAACCAGCCCACTCTGATTCTTTTACATACATATATCCTGTCCTACTGTAATAAGCTGATCAGAGAAAAGTTATTTTTCATAGTACTTGACAGTTAACAGTAGTAGGATGTGAGGGGTGGAATGCCAAAAAATGGGGGAGTGGAATAGAAATTTAGTTCCCCTGGTTAATATTTGTCAAAGATCTATCAGAAGAGCCTACAACAATATCATAATGTGTTCCTATGCTGAAGTAACATGACACAGCTATCTTTTACAACTAAACTAGCCATTGATTGCAAACATGTTAGTGCTTACTTTTAACTGCTTCATACGCTTGATGGATGATTATAATCAATGGGCTGGATCCTAAGCACCACTCAAATTCTTGGAGTGGGGCTTATGTGCCTCCTTCTTCCTGCAGCTGTCCCTGAAAAGCTATTCCTTCAGGTTAGGGGACCCTTGAAAACAGCATGGAGGACTGAAGCTGAAAGATGGAATTGGCAAAAATATGGAACCCTCTCTTGCATGAGTGGAAGTGCTGTTTGGGTTCCCAGAAGGGAAAGGAAACAGCCTCTTGGACTAAAAATGCTGGTGTTTTGTTAGCCAGGATGTTGGTAAAGATAAAGATAAAGCTGCGCCGTCGAGTCGGTGTTGACTCCTGGCGACCACAGAGCCATGTAGTTTTCTTTGGTAGAATAGAGGAGGGGTTTCCCATTGCCATCTCCAACGCAGTATGAGATTATGCCTTTCAGAATCTTCCTATATCACTGCTGCCCAATATAGGTGTTTCCCATAGTCTGGGAAACATACCAGCGGGAATTCAAACCAGCAACCTCTTGCTCCCTAGGCAAATTACTTCCCCGCTGTGCCATGGCTGTATACATAGAAGAAAAGCTGCCAGCTGCCTTCTTCCTAGTCCTACAGACTCTTCATATCTTTCCAAGAAATTATTTCTGTCTCAGCACTGCCAACTTTTTAATGGCCCCACTCCAGTACCTTTTAACAGCAGTCTGATATATAGAATTTTAGTAAGTGAAAGCCTTTTGTTGCATAGAAACAAACTTATAGGACTACTGTGAAGAGTGCAGGAACAAGTCCAGTAAAAACATTGACAGTTCATCGGGCCTAATCTATGACTCCTTTGTTCCATCTGGATGCAGCACTCCTTGGTATCTACCTCGCTGCAGCATTCCAATTTCTTCACATCTAAGAGGAACAAAGTGTTGAAATGTGGGAGATAATTCTTGAATCTTTCCCTTGTATATCCTCCTAGCCTCTGTGTGAAGCTGTCAGTACTTTTACATTCCTTCACCAGACTCCAAATAGTACTGTCTGTTCAAGATTGTCTTTAGGACAATCGAGCAAAAATTAGTGTAAGGCATTGCTGTGGTGGGGCTAACAGGGGTAGGTACGCAAGGCCTCAGAGCACTGGCCAGGAACAGCAGCCTCCCTTCTTGACTCTCAAGCCTCGTCTGTTACCCTCACAGACAAGAGCCCTGGTATGGTCTTGCGGCATGGTCTTGCAAGACTTTGGAATGCTCTCCCAGTGGCCATTCGCTCCTCGGACTCCATCACAGTTTTTAGAAAGCTTCTTAAATCTTGGCTTTTTACCCAGGCTTTTACATGACTGTTTCTATTGCTGCTTCTATGTGTTTTTACCCATTTATAGTTTTTATGCTTGTATTTTATAGTTTTTAAATTAGATTTGTTTTATATTTTTAGCTTAGTATTTTAATTAATATTTTTATTGTATGTTTGTATTGTATTGTCATTTTTATTGTATGCTTTTTAACTTTTGTAAACCACCTTGGGGTTGTTTTTAATGAACGGCGGTATATAAATTCAACAATCAATCAATCAATCCCCACCAGGGAGGGAGCTGGAGCAACTCCCGCAGGGTCTGGGAGAGGCAGCACCACAAAGTCAGGCAGGGTGAATTCATCACCATCCCCCTCTTCGTTGCTCGCTCCCGCTTCAGTTCCCCGACAATTAGTCCTGACTAAATCCTATTGAAATCAATTGGACAAGTTGACTGCAACTAAATTCCATTCCATTGCTTTCAACTGGATTTATTTATGGCTATTTTTTGTTGGAAAGGTTAGCATCATTGGTCTAAGGCTGAAAAGGAAATACTCTTTTCCCTGACCACTAATAGTGTACTGCAAGACTGTGGCATCAGCATTGTTGGCCTGCACAAGTGTGTCAGTAAAGGGAGTTAGCAGGCCCTAAAGTCATCAAATAACTAGCTGTTCTGTCTGAATTATAAATAAAGCCAAACTCCTCTGGGAAGGTGACATGGCTGGGGTTTGGAAGGGCCGGGAGAAAAATTAAGCCCTTTAGTGAGTCAAAAAGCAAGAGTCAGGAAGTTCTCTTGCAGCTGACAGCATTCAACCACGCTCCCTCTTCCCTTCCACAATCTTTCTGCTTGCAGCAAACTTCCTACCTCAAGCTGGGTCCGACCTCTTTAGGACATTGACAGACACAATTTTACAGGGCTCCAATGAGGAAAATGCTGGTTCTGTGCTTCCTTTTCCGAAGTTTCCCAGAATAGACCCCGTTTCTTTCATGGTGCGTTGACACTAGCAGATTAGGAAGGAAACACATGGATAAAGGTTACCTCCAAGTTACATGAGCCCTCTAGGACTTGCAAGAAATTTGCTCCCAAATGAATGCTTTTACACTTTCTAGCTATATCTATATGTATAATCTGGAGAAATAATAAAGAGCAACTTTTCTGGCTAATGTCTAGAAACTAATAACTGGAGTTGGCTGCTTGTAGTTGCTCTCTTTGGCTTATTTTATTTTATTAGTTGTTTAAGATTTCAGCTGTTTTAACAAAGATTATTATTATTAAAATAATAGGTTATTATATTATGTTATTATTCATTTTACTCTGTTAACTACCCTACAGCCAGTTTGAGATCCATTTGGCTGCGAGACCTTTTGTTACATGGGTCTCCCAGGCACTGAACATGACCTAGAGCACCTTCCCTATGAGGCAAGGCTACAACACCTGGGGCTTTTTAGTTTAGAAAAAAAGACGACTGCCAGGAGACATGATAGAGGTCTATACAATCATGCATGGTGTAGAGAAACTGGACAGAGAGAAATTTCTCTCTCTTACAAATAGCACTAGAACCAGAGGTCATCCTATAAAATTGGTTGCCAAGAAATTTAGGTCCAACAAATGGAAGTACTTTTTCACACAATGCATAATCAACTTGTGAAATTCTCTGCCACAAGATGTGGTGTTGGCTCCTAGTTTGGATGGCTTTAAGAGGGGTTTGGATAATTTCATGGATGAAAGGTCTATCAGTGGCTATAAGTCGGAGGGCTATAGGCCACCTCCAGCCTCAGAGGCAGGATGCCTCTGAATACCAGTTGCAGGGGACAGGGCTGTCCTTAGAGAGCCCTGGCAGGGTGTGGGGCCTGGGGCAAATCAGCCAGTGCGCTCCCCCCCCCCAATTAATTCCAATGGGGGTTAAAAGAGCGGGGCCCAGGGCAGTCGCCCTGCTTGCCATGCCCTAAAGACAGCCCTGGCAGGGGAGTAATGGCAGGAGAGAGGGCATGCATCAACTCCTGCTTGTAGGCTTCCAGCGGCATCTGGTAGGCCACTGTGTAAAACAGGATGCTGGACTAGATGGGCCTTGGGCCTGATCCAGCAGGGCTGTTCTTATACTCTTATGCCCTTCCATAACCATCCACGACTTTTTTCAAAAGAGAGAGGGAGAGCTGGTTCAGACAATACCCCCCAGCCCTTGAAATTAAAAGTTCATAAATGTCTCGATGCCCTCTCAGTGCATCCCTTTTTCATGTGGGCAGCTCTTCACCTGCAAACCAAATACTATACTGGTTTAAACTAGTATTTGGCGCATGTGTAAGCTGCCACTTGGTCAAACAGCCGCGCCTTGTGATAAAGGAAGGTTCTAGGAGGGTATCAGGACACAACAAAAGACTTCACAATTAGTGTATGCTAAACATGTCCCCCTTTTAATTATGTAGGCTGGGAAAATATTGCCCGACCTGGCCCATTGTAGGGGTATAGTCTAGTGCAGTGATCCTAACTAATGTTTAGGTGGGGGCCACTTTGGCAAAAACCTTCAGTGTGGAGTGTTGGGTGCTACTTTCATTATTCTCAATGAAAATAGTGTGCAATGTGAACTTGCACAAGAGTCAGCAATGCCGGTATTGCACTCTTGCACAGCAGCATCGCTGGGTGATTTAGAGCCTCACAGTGGTGCGGGTGGGTCTGCACTGCCCACATTATACTGCAGTGCATCAGCCAATATCATAAGAACACTGAAGCAGCTAACCTTTAACAAGAAATACTCACTGTTTCCCTTTCTTCTTCAATAACACAGGAGCTCCCTTCTTCAGTCAAAACTCTAGCAAATATCCAGATATTTCATCACCTCAAGGTGGAACTGAGATATCTAATCAGAGCATGTCTGCAATATCTAGTTTTCCATGGCAACAGAGATCCTCCCAATCAGTACTATAGAGATCTTTGACCCTGTGAGGTAGATGACTGAATACTGTCAGCTAATGTGCCGACTGCACACACTGTGCTATGGGACTGCTAGCTGAGAGGCTGGCAGGCCCCCTGCTGGAAGCTGAAGATATAAATTGTAATAAATACATAAATAAATGTACATGCCACATCACCAGATATGCAGCAGAAGCACTGTAGATTTTATTGTTGATAGCATCCGCTGAGAATGGTCACTTCCAGGTAGGGGTGTGTATGTGTGTGTTTGCGGGGGGAGAGAGAGAGAGTCTCAAAAGAAATGTGTGCTGCTTTTGGAATTCAGGGTCCTCATCTACACTTACTCCCTTGTAGGGATGTGCAGAACATTCTGAGCTCGGAGTGTTGTCACTCGAAACAGCCATTGAGAGTGTTCCATTCCATAATGGAATACCCTTCAAATGAAGAGCTCCTTCCATCGGAACAACTGGCTCAACCAGTTGTTCCAGTGGAACATTCCAGGCATTTGCATTCTGGAACGGAACACTTGCAATGGCCTGCTTTGAGTTAGAACGTTCCAAACCCAAACATTCTGCACAACCCTACCCACTTGGCCTTTCAACCCAGCACCAAATATCATTTTTGAGAGCAGCATGTAGCATTCCACACACACAGCTGCAAAGATTTTGTTTGTTTGTTTGAAATATTTATATCCAATTCCTCCAGCACACTGCTGCTCGGGGCGGCTTACAATGAAAACACATGAACATAAAATCCAAGATAAGAAAAATAACAAAAGACAGTGAATCATCCTAAAACACAATAGAAGTCAGAGCAGATAAAACCAGAACAGCAGCCAGGATTAAAACCAGTCTTTAAAAGCTTCTTTAAAAGGGAGGGGTTTAAAGTTCTTTTTAAAACTGACTGATGAAGCCCTTCCAGGAAGGCATTCCAAAGATGGTGGGAGCAGTACTGGGAAAGCCCTATCCCTGTTCCCTGCAAACCAGATTTGTGTCAATGGAGGGGCTGAGATAAGGGCTCGGATGACCTGAGGACCCTGGCAGATTAATATGGGCAAATGCAGTCCTCTGTGGCCTGGAGCACTAGTTCCATACTGGCATTAAGTGACTTCAAGAACTGAACATTTCCATCCCCAGGCTAAAACCTAGCACAAGAACATATAATTTGAATAAAGCAGCAGTGCTTCCAGAGTTCCCTTCCCCGCAAATAAGTTGGGATAATGGGCCAGTGAAAAAGCAGTCATATACCATAGTGGCCAGTGGGGCCAATTCTGGTGGGGGGGGTTTTCTTTTTTAAAATGCAGAACATACCCGCTGCTGGCACTTGGCACCCTTAGGAAACTGGCAATGGCCAACCCAGTATTGCATGCAGAGGCTGCCCCTACGCTACCACTCGGGTGGCCTCTGTGCATGTACAGTGGCCATTTGAGTGGTCAACACAGCAAAAACCTGAGATGAGATCATATGATACTCTCTCTGCAAATCCAGTATGGATTGATGAGGTTCTTCTGTTCTGCCTTATTATATAATTCCAAATGCAAAGCTGTGAAGGGAAGGCCTACATACATGATTAGTGATCCTCCAGGACAGGTGCCATTTAGAACGTTCTCCCGACGATAAGGGAGCCATTAACCTGTGAGTGGCTCCCACATGGTTGGGAGCAGCTTCTACAGATCTAAACATGTGGGTGTGTCTGGTCATATAGACCTTTCCAGAAGTAAAATGAATGTGGAAGACCAAAATGAGAACAATTCCCAAATGTGCAGTCAGGATCTTAACTGCCAAGATGCCATCAGTGATTTTGGGGGGGACAAAGTTGCATGGAAAGTTTGGAAGGGTGAGTCTTGAGGTCAGGGAGTAGGATGGCCAGGGGCATTATTCCAACGACAAATTTCTGCCAGGGTATCTTCAGACTCAGCAGAGCACTCAGAAGCCCATTATTCTAGTGGAGGAAACAGTACAGTACTATTCACAGTTCTGCTGTGGGACGAACGCAACAGCAGCAATCCTTTATTACGGTCAGAGACCAGCATAGGTGGGACAAGTGTATATCTTATGACATAGATTTGGGCCATTGTACAAATGAAACAGAGGTTTAGGGGACTGCAATTTCTTTTCCCAGTTTTAAAAGAATATCCTTTGGGGCTGATGTTGTGGACAGTAACAGTCTGCTTTAGTTTCATTCCCACCTGGCATGTGCAATGCTTCCCTTTGTAGTTATCTGCATCTCCAGTAGCGTGTAGGCACCAGAGTGATTCATGGATTAGTTTGGCTTGATTGCTCACAGATTAAATCATTTCATGCAGTGTTCTCATTTTTTTTGTCTTCCACATTCATTTTACTTCAGAGCTGAAATTCAATTATTCAGGGCTCTGAGGTCAAAGCTACACGATAATCCTTGTTGGATGGAGAGATGTGGCTCCCAGAGTATTCCAGCAGCAACTACAAAAAGCTTTAAAGGAAACAAGGAAAAAACTTTACACCTAGGCAAATCCAATCCCGATTCATTTTATTTAATGATAGCTACATTCAGTGGAATGCTTATTGAGTCCAGGCAAGAAAGAGAAAAACACCAAACCAAACCAAATAACAAAACTCAAGCTAAAATAAGCATATCTTGATATGACTATCATTATTTTTGGAGCATGCTGCAAACAATTATTTTTGCACAAATTCCTAGACATTACATGACTGCTTTGTTCTCTTTCCCATCCAGGTCAAATTAAAAGAACGATTGCCAAATGAAATAGGTGAAGCGAGTCAGTCTTTCAGCATTTGGGCAAATCATCAGACTGATAACATATGAAAAGTCAAAACTGGTTTATTGCTAAATTAGTTATCAGCTTTGATAACGTGTAAGAATTAGCCAATTTTTTAATCTACTGTAGTTTAATCTGATGTATAAAACTCCATACAAAAAAGAGAAATATCCCCTCCCCAAAAATATTGGCTGACAGTCTACGCAACATTAGTGTGCATTGCAACATAATGTTCATACAGATGTTTAAAAGCGCTGTTGTACTGAATAAAAGAGTTATGCAAAGAGGGGTCATCAATTGAGCAACTGTATTTGCATTATTCTTTCATTTAGTGCAAGAGCACTCCTATGCAACTGCATGAACATTACACTTCAATGCAGATGTAACTAGTATGAATATTTATTTATTTATTTAACATATTTTTATACCACCCAAAACTTACGTCTCTTCAACTTACTTCAACAAAAGTGCTCAAAGCAGTTTACATAGAAACATAAATAAATAATAACTAAGATGGTTCCCTCTCCCCAAAGGGCTTACAATCTAAAAGGAAATTTAATGTAGACCTTTAAGAAAAAAGAAAGCAGGTCCTTACCTGCTCTCTGCCACCCCATGCAACTTCCTGCTAGGGTGGCGCACATCCCTAGAAGCCCACATAGCATCAGCACACACATGGTGTCCAGGCATGCACGGGAGCCACGTGTGTGCTGACACTGTGCCAGGCTTCTAGGGACGTGCACTGCCCCAGCAGGAAGCTGCATGGGGTGGTGGAGAGGAGATAAGAACCTGCTTTCCTTTTTCTTAGAATTCCCAGTCCCCCTGCCCCAAAAGTGCTTGAACCGTGATTCATGCACATCCCTGGAAAGGTGCTGTGCTGGGGTTCGATAGGGCCATTTGTTCTCCTCCTACTAAATATAAGAGAATCACCACTATAACAGGTGCCTCTTTGCTCAGTTAGCAGGAGTTATTGCCTCTGTATTGTGCTTTTTATGAACTATGACAAGTTACAGTACATTTATGGAAAGTTATGGATTAAGCAGGATGCAGTTGCAGGGTTTGTGCAGTCTGTTGTGCCGTATGTCAGCCAGAGTGGCTGAAAGTCATAGTTTCTTTCCCGCAGAGTTCCAGCATGCTCTCTATCCATCACATCAGTCAATATGAAGAGACGGATAGGACTGCCAATGCTACAATGCCAGCCCCTTTGCCACCAAGAAGCATACTGAATCTACACACAGCCATGTTTAGAAAGCTCTCAAACAGATGGAAGACATCTTAAAGTGAAATGGTTAGAAGAAAGGGATATTGATAGATAGAGTTATAGATAGATATATCCCATTCTACCTTGTGCCAAAATTCTTGGACTTTATGATATCTCCAGTACATAATGTATGGACAAGGTTTCCCTGATTGGATTCAAATCTTGTTTTCTGACTTCACCAAACCTGAGAAAATGAGGAGGGTGCTAATGGGACTGAGGCAAAATCTTCTGCTGAATTAAGCGTAACCTAAGGTCCACTTAAGAAGTTCAAACCCACTTTCCATTGAAGGGATCTCAGTTGCACACCTGACTCAGTAGAGTCAGCAGACCATACATGATGGAGTATTTTCAGATCCTCCTTTGGCTTATTGCTGCATAGATTGTAAAGCACAATAGCGGGGCATATTCTATCTAAAGAATGAAAACAATTTTTAAAAGAGGAGTTCCCAAATCACTGCAGTGTTGCAAGTGCACATATGGCCTTGCCTCCTAGGAGGCAAATTAAATCCCTACTGGAACTGTAACAACTTTTAAAAACTATTGTCTGCTCTGAGCCGCTCTGAGCTCTGACAAATCTTCGTTGCAAAGAAGTACACACACACCCTGTCCTGTGCCCATCCATCTGATCTGAAGCTTGGAAGGTTGGGAAAATGAAATAGAAGTCAAAAACAAAATGGAGACTACACGGAGATGGCCACAAAATGGAGGTCCGAAACAACAAAACATTTGGCTCCAAAATTCGGGCAATTTGTTTTGGAGCACAAATCACCCACAACAGGCAGATTGTTCTGTACCCAAAACGTTTCATACATCCCTAACAAATATATGTAATAACTCTCATTCCAGAGAACACTCCACAGGGGGAGTTGCTTCGATTGCTCTGTGAATGATGCACTGGCCGATTTTTAGCTCAAAATCAGAGCCACGCAGAACCGTTTTTTGAGCTAAATCACGCCTCCCGCATCTGATGTCAGACGTGGGGGCAGGGGCGTAACTATAATAGGGCAAGGGGAGACAGTTGTCTGGGGACCCACTGCCTCGCTGCACACCTGCCCAGGCTGCACACCTGCCCGGGCTTCCTTCAGTTGTATTCATCCTCTGAAATTGATGTGAGTGTTAAGACCTGGAGCTACCAGAACAGCATGTCTTTTTCCAGTACCATTAAATGACTTGCATCGTCCACAATTTACAAAACCTTAAAAAAAATAATTTAGGATGATGTTCTATTGTGGCACGTAGGGTGTGTGTGTGTATTACTATGCTTTTTGTTACCACTATTCAGCCTCATCTAAGATTTCTTTACTTCATGAGCTGAGCTTCAGTGAGGTGGGGGCCCATTTTAAAATCTTGTCTCTGGGCCCACTACAACCTTGCTATACTCCTGTGTGGGGGGCGTGTCTGGGGCTCCAGGCTGTCGGGGAGAATGAGGTTCTCGGAGAAGGAGGACATCGGTCTGAGGACATCGTGGCCCAGGCATGCAAAGGCCCATTGAGCAGGAGCGGCAGCTTCCAAAATGGCCACCGTTCCATGCGAAAGGCCCAAATGGGCCAAAGAATGCCTCAATGGGGCCGTTTCTGAGAGGTCGGTGGGGAGAGGGGGAACCTCCACAGACCCCTTGAGAAAGGGAGGCAGCTGGCATACTAGCCAAAGTTGTGCAAAGGCACCCCTGGCCATTGCTCCATCTGGTTCGGAGAAGGCGTGCCAGGAGGGTGGGCCCCTCCACACTCGATAGCCCATTCATCTGAACAGGCCCATTGTGTAATTGCAAAGAGGCTTCTGCGGGGAAATGGTGGTTGCCAGTGGTGTGAGAAATTCATAGGACCTTTTCAGGCCCCTTTAAAAAATAGCAGGAAGTTTAAGCAGGGTTTTAGAGCATGTGTAGAGGGGCAATTCCAGTGAACACCCCTCACACAGAATTAAAGGATGTGCCAAAAACGCATCAGCATGTCCTTTTATGATGTCAAGGTGGCTGTGTTTCTGGTACATGCCTTCGTTGCATGTAGGGGGCTAGTGGGGGCTGTGTTCAACTGAATCAGTCCTTTATCAGATTGTCATGGAAAAGTACTAAAGACTGCACTTATAAGCACTTCCACATTTTTCTGTGTAACTAGCTGCCTAGTCTCATTGAATCCTTTTTGCCAACTCACAATCTCCTTTGGCAAACGAAGAAGCAGATGGATTCCAATCTGTTGAGGGCCTCAGTGTAGTTTTCCTTTGTTTGGCCCAGAGTACACAGCAAATGTTATGCTGGCCCTGTTGTTAATGCATTGCTCTGAAGCAGCCCCACCATAGACATGGTGGGGAAGTGTATGCTCACATGCTCCTACTATGTGTACAACCTAACATGTTGCCGCTGTATGTGTGAGCAATTCAGTGGCAAGACATTTTGGCACTCAAAGCAAGCACTATCCCCGCCTCCTCCACCCTTATATAACTGCTCAATAATTGTTTGTAAGGCATTATGGTGAGATATACAGCAGAGTAGAATTCTGTGGTATCTTCACATGATTTCACAAGGAAGTGAATAAAAGGGGAAATTTACTCACCTCCCTAGTATTTGAAGGTATTTGCTATCACATTACCTAACACTGCTTCTCTTTCCTCATGTGACTGACTGCAATATCTTTCTGGTTTTCATGCCTGGATATCAGAAGACCTACATTAGATTTCAAGTGACCTTTTTCACCTGCCGTACTAAAAAGTACATGTGTGCCTCTCTTGTGCAGTGCAAATGTTATTAGTGACAGGTGGCATGCAAGAGAGAAATCTGAAATAATGTTTCTTGCCAATATAGATTATATTTACATGACATGACATGACATGACGTGACATGAGGAACAATCAATGTAAGCCTCAGTTGAAAATGCTCTCAGTCTCTTTGTGGAACCATTGGTGTTCACTGTAAGCAACAGAAGCTCACTCTCATCTAGATAGTGTTCTGCTTGTCCTCCCTAGCTTTCACGGCTCATTGTCCAAACCCCAGCCCGTTCCTACACATGATGAAGTGTATACCATCCCACTTTGGTCTTTGGGGAACAGATTTGGCTGATTTTTTTATTACTTGAAATAAGAAATGTGAGCATTATAGAAAGTGAAACCTTTCCATAATGTACATATTTCTTTTTAAGCAATGTAAAACCAGGCTAAATGTAAAATAACTTAAAACATTCAATCATGTGAGTCGCAGCAAGTAGCCACAGACTGAAGTAAGAGAATATGCCGCTTGTTGTGGTGCATATCATGGATCATTTTAAGTGATTTACATTTAATCCTATTTCTATTAATTTAGCTGTGTTGGGAGGCCAGATACTCTGGCCCCAAAATGAAAATGGGGAAAAAACCAAAACATTCAAACCAAAATGATTGCCAGGTCTCTGGCCTTATTTTCTCTTCAAAAAAGGAAGCAGAGGTACTTGCACTTGTCACTGCACAGGCGTGCGGAAGTGACTTGGGCGTCTCACCTGCTCGAGGCCCAGCCCGGCTGAGCCTAGACCTATTGCTTTAGCTGCAGCTGAGGCAGGCAGCCACGGGCTGGCTGCAGTCAGGCCCACTTGGCCCTCAGCCACACATGAGGGATGATTGGTGGGTGGTTGGGCCACAGGCACCCTCAGTGTCACACGCTGGGTCTCCTGGTGTAGGCCAGCATCACAGTAACCCTGGCCCCTGGCGGGACATTTTGGATTCAGCTAATTTAAGTGGCAGGACTGTCCATGCCAAATGTGGTATGTGCAGGTCAGTGGAAGTATCTTATTTATAATTTCTTATTATTGTTTTATAGAAAAAGGTTTCCAGTTTTCTCTGAGCATGTTCTGGTGTAAGAAAAATAGCACATCCAGCTGGTTTAAGTGGCAGGACTGTCCATGTAAAATGGTGTGTGCAGATCAGTGGGAAGTGTCTTATTAAAGATTTCTTCAAAAAAATAAAATAAGTTTCTAGCTTTCCCTGAGCATGTTCTGGTGTGGAAAATAGTGCATTCAGCTAATTTAACTTGCAGGACTGTCCATGCAGAGGTGCGCTTACCCCTGGACCTCCGAGCAGAAATCCAGGGGCTTCCCTCCCCCTGGGACCTCAAATCCTCTTTCATCTGTGCTGGGTGGTGTGGTCACCACACCGCACCACACTACACCACCAGCCCGCGCTGCACGGGGTGGCTGAGCATGACCTCTACTTTAGAGACAGAGGGGGGAGTGGGGAAAGAAATATGTGGGATCGCAATATGTTAAGTTGCATGTTGAAATGTTTGTGCTAATGCATATTTGCATAAATATACCTCTTTTGTATTCTTACATTCTTGTGAGTTCAGTTGCTGTTTGCGCCCTCAAGAACCCATGTTTTAAAAATATTGAGTGTGTCATGGTGCGTTTGTGTGTGTGTAGGGGCCTGATGCTTAATTTGCAGCGGGTGTGGGGAGGACCTTCAAAGGCCTTTAGGTCCAGGCTCCAAAATTACCTAGGTGCACCTCTGTGTCCATGCCATGTGCAAGTCAGTGGGAAGTATCTTATTCAGAATTTCTTCTAAAAAATACACCTCCCCCCAAGGTTTCCAGCTTTCCATGGATATGTTCTGGTATAAAAAAAACCCCTGTGCATTGCAGTTTATCTTGCGGCAACGGTGGCAAAAGATCTTTATATTACGTCCAGGCTCCAAAAATACCTAGGTGCACCTCTGAAAGAAACCCTTCTATTAAGGACTCATTGTTGATTTTATTATTATTATTAATGTCTTAATTTAAAATATTTCTATACCACCCCAAACATGCGTCTCTGGGCAGTTTACAATTAAAATCATTTAAAACATTAAATCAATTAACAATTAAAATCATTTAAAAGCTTAAACACATTGTTAATTAAATCAATTAACAATTAAAATCATTTAAAAGCTTAAACACATTTAAAACCCAGTATTAAAATTATTTAAAACTATAAATCTAATTAAAAGCCTAGGTGAATAAATGTATCTTCAGTGCCTTTAAAAAAGTTGCCAGAGTTGGGGAGGTTCATATTTCAACTGGGAGCGCATTCCAAAGTCCAGGGGCTGCACGGAGAAGGCCTGTTCCTGAGTAACCACCAGATGAGTTGGTGGCAGCTGCAGGCCAGCCTCTCCAGATGATCGTAGCAGGTGGTGGGGTTCATGGTGAAGAAGACGTTCTCTTAAATACCCAGGGCCTAAATTGTTTAGGACTTTATAAGTAATGACCAGCACCATGTATTTTGCCCAGAAATGTATCGGTAGCCAGTGTGACTCCTTCAACACAGTAGTAATATGGTCTCTCCTAGATGACTCAGAGACCAACCTGGCTACTGCATTCTGAACCAACTGCAGTTTCCGGACTATGTACAAAGGCTGCCCCACATAGAGCGCATTGCAGTAATCCAGCCTAGAGGTTACCAGCAGATGTACCACTGTTTTGAGGTCATTCATCTCAAGAAATTTGGACAGAAATTTATCAGCTGAAGCTGATAAAACCAGGCCCTCTACAACAGCCTCCCTGCCAGATACTATATAAGCCATGTCAAGCAAGGATCAAGAGGGCAGGTGGTAGGCCGCACCATTCCAAGCAACTCCTCCACATCCTCGGGAGTCACAAACTGAAACTGATCCAGGGACATCACATAAGAGGAGCTGTTGGACACCTCGGCATCAGACTCTGTAACAACTGTGGAGTTTGAATCCAAGTCGGCCCGAATACGAGAGATTTTGTCCACAAAGAACTCATTAAAAGTGCCACAGCGAGTAACTATTGGTTCTAAGTACTGATTCAAGGGGGAAGGGGCCCACATTCGCCCCTTCCTCGACCCTGCACAACTCCGCCAGATGTGAACTTGCAGAGGGGATATAGGAGGGAAAGAATAGCTTCTTTTTAAAAATTCTCTGAGCAGCCATAACGCTTTAAGCAATTTTATCTTCTGAGCAACCATAACGCTTTAGGAGGCAGGCGGGCCAGATGGCTAAAAGTAAACCTTCCTCTTAGCAAATGTGATTTTCTTTTTCCCTTTCTCTTCTTGCTTAGAACAGCATCATGAATGGGGCTGCGGAATCGTTGTGGATTCACCATCGCCTCCTCAGAACCGAGTCTCTTCCGTTCGGGGCTTGTAGAGGCGGCACCCGCGACAGCAACCAGCGGCGCGGCTGCCAACTCCTTGCCTCCTTCTCCTCCTGACCTTTTCGTCCAGTGCAACCGCGGCCAAGGCGCGCGCGCACCTCCGCGGGGACGCGCCGCCTTCCTGGACGCTCTCAAGAAGAAGATTTCCAGCAAGCGGGCGCTGACGGGGAAAGCGGCGGTCGGCGGGCCTGTCCTGCCCGGGAAGAGGTGAGGATGCGGCTTATTTCCCGGGGCGGGGGGCGTCAGCGGATCAAGCGTTTCCTCCAGAACTGGGAGAGAACAAGGGGAGCGTGTTGCTGCTGCCGCTCTCCTGGGTGATCAAAGGGGCAGGGGACAGAGGCTTTTGCTTGGTTCCCCCCGCCGCATGTGCTTGTTACACGGTGTTCTGAAGTGTTGCAACTTTCCTCGGCGACTCGGCTTTGCCTGCTTCCGTTCCGTTAACTTTTTTTTTTAGGGTGTGACAAGCTGCCCTTGTCCCCTAGATCGCTTCTTGGCTGGGCTGTTGCGAGGGGGGCTCGCTGCTCTCAAGGCCCCCCCCCCCCCGCGTAACCTATTTGTTTGGGAAGGAAGGAAAAAGGAAGGAAGGAAGGGCTGGTCGTCGCCTCTGCCTTGCTCGATTCTCTGCCCCATTTGTAGAGGTCCCTCTGCCGCTCCCGCAGCTCCACTTTCAGGGAGCGTTCAAACAGCGCCATAGGCGGCGCTAGAGGAGGCAAGCTCCACATAGTCAGAGTACTATTCTCAAGACAAGAGTATTGCACATAGAGTGATCACCAAACTCTGTAAACTGCATCATTATACATAAAAGAACGGTTCCCTGTAGGCTCCCCTTCTGTATGTATTTAAGATGGGGCCAGTTAATGTGAAATATACCATTTATTTCTCTTTCAGAAATCTGTCATGTGGGATAATGCCCCCCCACCCACCCCCATAAAATATTGTTATTTATTATTATTTATTTGATTTATATACTGCCCCTCCAAAAATGGCTCATACATTTTGCCCCTCACTATCTTTTCTGGTACCACCCCTGGTTTAAAGGGAGGAAAGGAGAGATTATAAAGCATTTCATACGCGGACACTTTGTCATTGTGGTGTCCTCCCATAAAGGGCTCTGCTGTTATGCACTGTCCCTGCTGTGAGGAAAGGGAGTGTGCTGAGTCCTGAAGAAGACCACCTCTTTTTCCTGCTTGCTTCCATCCTCCTCTGTGTATGGGGGATGCTGGGAGCTGTAGCTTCCTCCAGTTTCCATCTCCTTACCTCTCTGCCTTTTCAGTTTTCTTAGTAGGTATTGTCTTTGCAAGGATGGACAGAACTACCAGGAAACTCTTTTCTAGGACTGCAAGGTATAGGCAGTATTTAGTTTCCAAGGTGATGAGTGCCCAAATGCAAAATTGCTTTGAGTCACTGCTTCTGGCTGGGAATATCTGCCTGTCATCTCTAATCTTAATGTCATTTCATGCATCTGATGAAGTGGACTGTAGTCCACAAAAGCCTATGCTGAACTAAATGTTTTGGTCTTAAAAGTGCGACACATCTGCTCCTTTGGAAGCTTATCCTAGATATGTGGCAGCTGGTTATAGTTATTAATTGGTAAGAGAATGTGCTCTTCAAAGTTGAGCCCTGTCACACACAAGCCTTGGGGCCGAGCCATAAATATGCTAGCCATAATGCTTTCATTGGACTCTCTTTTTAAAGAATATTATAAGGGATCATGGGGCCTCTTTAAGAAATCATCTAGAACCAGCCCCTTCCAGGAAGGGAGGAGAGCACAGGAAAAACAGGCTTTTGTTTGTGCTTTTTCTGTTGGTAAATGGGCAGTGGCATCTTATTAATCAGAAAAGGGAAAGAGGAAGTTTGAGACCATCTCAAAATCAGAAGTACAAAAACAAAGTGGAATAAAAGAAAAATGGCACACTGTTACTGACAGACATATTCTATTAACTTTAATAGAATAGTTTTCTTTTAAATCTGCCAGGCCCATTGGTGAACTAATATTTTTCATAGAACTCTGTAGTATACAGTGTGCTTCCTAGATATACTAAACTGCTTCGAAGGAAATTAGCTTGAGAAATAGGGCATTGCTCCTCCACTCTGCGATCTTCATGGCTAATCAGGGACTTAAACCCTTGCAAACATTGTCAGCCTGTTTGCCGCACAACGCTGGCTGTCATCCTTGTATTGGGTGCACAATTCTTAAAAGCCAAGAGAAACAAAGATATTTACATCATGCTCAATTATTTCATACAGCCTTGGGGATTTCTAACAAGCAGTGTGTGTTCCCACAGGAAAGGTGGTATATGGAACTTGCCTGTGTAACTGCTCTATCTTCATTTCAGGGCCTGTGTTCAGTCACACCGGCTGACATCTTGACTAATGCTGCAAGTGTGCAGTCAAAAGAAGCACACATGCCGTGGATGCATTCCTGCTCCACAAGTGCAAGCCCTTGCACAGGTGTGCGTGTTCAGTTCAGAAGCACGTCTCCAAGCACACATGGGTTTTTGCTGATGTCTCCTTCCTCCAGAAGTGCTTGATGCAACATGCAAATAGCCCCTGAGGGTCACAGGGTGGCAGGGGGAGTAGAGTTGCGGGAGGGGAGGCAGAGGGGATAAACGGCCAGTGTTTTTTGTTTTGGTCTGGCCATTAGGAGGAGGGCTCGAGCAGGCTGTGGAAAGCAACTCAGCAGCCACACACCTTCCCCTGGTAGCTGTGCTGGATGATTTATTTATCCATCCTATTTATATACTGCCTGATATGTGCATCTCCAGGCAGTGTACACAATTAGCTGGTTGCTTTGGGGCAAGGCAGGAATTTCCCCCTGTAACCTGCCCTGGCCATAGGGTTGAGGAGTGTTTCCTCTACTGTATTCCGTGATCCTGGGGAGCTGCATGCCATGCATTTAGCAGGTGCCTTGGTCATGAGAGGGAATGTTCTTTTAAGCTCATAATTGGCAGGGTTAGTGCAGGTAAGAAAGGAGTAGGAAGAAGATAACATGGTCGAGTGCCCTGAGGCACCAATTGGAGGGGGAAGGGAGTTTCCCTAGACCAGCCATGAGGCTTGGGGGAACAAGAATGACCCCTTTGAGACATGCCTGCCTTGTGCGCCCAAACCTTTTGGGAAAGGGAGAGGGTAATTAGGATGATATCCTACAACATATCTTTGGATGTTTGGCATTGAGGCTCCATCAGTTTTGGCAACTGCTCCCAGATTCAGAGCCAGGGTGGGGCTGGTTTAGCATTGGGTGGTGAGGCAAAATGGAAGATTGTCTTCCTCGGTTTTAGCAACTTGAGGGAGTTGTAGCCATTCTGCTAGCCTGTCACCTTTTGTAAGTAGTTAAATGTTTCAGGCTTGTGCTTCGACACGTCTGAAGCTGAATAATTTGCACCATCCGCTGGGCGACTGCATGGAGGTGGCTGCTCGCAGAACACCCATCTCCACTCAGTGATCATGCTTCCAATGCAGAAGGAGACTCTTTTATGGGAAGCAGAACCCTGTACTGCCTGAGCAATGGCTGGAGTGGGACACAGCTGGAGATGTTTGCAAAAAATGCTGGTGGGGTACGGGTTAGTCCTTTCAATGACTTTCCCTGGGGAAAATACTGCCCCTCCCACCATTTCTTGCGCATACCTCCCACCCTGTGCCATGCTGGGGTAATACGGGGCTCTGCTTCCCGTAAAGGAGCCCTTGGATGCTGCAATGGGCACATGGCAAGCAGCTGCCTCCACACAGTACTGAGGCGATGGTGGTGCAGATGATTTTACTTTGGCCATGCCAAAGCACAGGAATAAAATGAGTGGGGTATGCTCAGTCCAGTTCTTATTGCCTTTTTCTTTAATCAGGATGCAAAATGTGAGGTCTGAATGGTCATCTGCATGAGTTCTGAATGATTTAGCCCCATACAGAAATATCTCTGAAACTGAAAAGTGTTCTCAACCATCTGTTCAGTTTCGAGGGGCTTATTATTCTTAAAATGAAATGTGTACTGCACAGTAGGGCTGTCATACACTGGCAGTAATTTTTGAAATGGGGCAGTGGATATGCTTGTGTGGTGTTGTGTCGCCCGTTGTAAAGAAATAGGGAACTCTGCATGGTGGTAGCCAGAAAAGAGGGCAGGCTTCACAACGTGGTTTTTGGCATCTAGGGTTGCCAGCTATCCCAGAAAGGAAAATTCACTCACTGATTATTTGTGTATGTTAATTTAGCTACAGGCACACTTAAAATTACCCTGTGATGAACTCTGAGAATGAAGTGTTAGAAAGCCAGTTGCTTGGCTGATCTGAAACTGACACACTTTACATTGCCCATTCTGGCTGTACAGATAGTGGCATGTCCTCCATGTGTGACTGCTAATCCAAACACTGAATGCCACTATTGACAGGACAAACTAATCAGTGTTTTTGCTGACAATTAGGCAACTCTGGAGTGCATAGATGAGGACAAAGGACCCAAGCATAAGGTGACTAATTATGACAGCAAATAGCTAGAAATGATCTCAAGGTTTGTGTGATTAGAACATTCCTGGTCACTATTGCTTTGCCAGCGTATTTTACAGAGACTGAAAACTGGTTTTACAGGATGATTTTGTCCATTGTATTATTCTCAACACTAACAGATAGTCAAGCTTTTCCTTATATGAGCAATATAAGTTATATAGTATCAGTGGTTTGTCTTTCACATCAAGACATCATTTCTTCATAGTAATTTTTGTACTATTCTGTGCTAAGAGCCAAACTAGACAGGTGAGCCCTTTGCCAGGTTCCTCTGAAAAAATTGTGGTAGCTTCCTTGTGCCAACTGGGCACTACCACCAACCACATTACGCTTGGGGCCACCACCACCCCGGTGTGAAGCTATACTTTTCCTGAAACCTCCATCATACCCTATGGGGAAAATCTGAAAGACGCACAAACTTCAAAAATTCACCAAAAATCAGCAGTTTGCCCAATTCCTTTGAAATTTTTGTGGTAGCTTCCAGTCATTGGGCACTATAACCCCCACCCACTCTTTTGACCATGTGACTCATTTTTAAATCTGAATTAATTCGGATTTGGATTAATTCGGATACAAAACAAAACGGGGGTGATTCGGAAGGCTTAATATCGGACAAAATACAAAAGGGGGTTGATTCAGATTTGGAACAAATCGAAACAGAAAAAATACAAAACACGCAATCCTACTTGTTATTGTATTCAGAAGACCAGTGTTGTTGCTGTTTGTTAGTCATTTTAGCTCTGATTCTTCTGCCACTTTTGCCTCTTTTTCACCATAACCTCTTATTCTGCAACTTCTACCTCTGTGTCCCCTTTAGAGGTCACTTCTGTTGTTCAGTAAAACAAAATCATTTCCCCTCTCGATCTAGTTTTTGCCATGTCATTCCTTCTCTTTTTCTACCTCAGATCTGTTGTGGGGTGAAACCATATGTTGCATACTAATGCAGCAGGGGTGTAGAAAGGTTGGAGTGGGCCTGGGGATGAGATTTTAAAATGGGCCTCTCGCTGCAGATTAAAAAAGGAGATTTTCAACCATGCAGTGTGAGCCTTAGTATGTTTTCTCAGAACTGAGATAAAAACCACTCTCTGCAGGTGCTCAGAAGCAGGGCCATCCCTAGCGGGGTGCGGGGCTGGGGGCCAATAAGCATGTGCAGGGCCTCATTAACATTTCATATAATTACAGAATCATACTGATTGATGACGTACAGTGTAAATAGTGTGAGTGAGGTTTTTGAACATGTCCAACCAGCTTGGACATATAGTGCATTTCTAAAGAAAAAATAAAATCAAAGCACAACACATGCTTCACAGTTCTCACTCAGACCTTCTGGGTTGCAAACTAACTTGAACATAGTGCATTTATAAAGATATATATCGTTTGTTCCAGAAGTTTTTGTAATTTTCTGCCATAAAACAAGCCACTTATAGGACTTTTTTGATGGGTTTTTAAATTAAAAAAATTATTAAAAAACAACAATTTGTCCAATCCACTTCAATTTAAATATACATATTCCTCCCACCCTGCCCTACATCTCTGCTCGATACCAAAACCCTATGCCAAGTCATTCCAGTTGAGCAAAGGCTACGGCAGAAAGGCGGGTGTTCTATCTATCTATCTATCTATCTATCTATCTATCTATCAGATTTGTACACTGTCCCAAACTTTTGTCTCTGGGCAGTTAACAATAGCCTAAAACAAGTTAAAACATATACAAAAACTTAAAACAATTTAAAAATCAACCACAGATGAAAACCTGAGAATTTAAAAAGCTGAAAAAGCTGGGGTGAAGAGGTGGGTTTTCAAATGCTTTTAAAAAATTGTCAGAGATGGGGAGGTTCGTATTTCAGTAGGGAGCACATTCCACTAGGGATGTGCATGGTCCGGAGCGGTCCGGACCGGCACTGAAGGGGGGTCTCCCTTTAAGGGCGGGGAGGGTTTACTTACCCCTCCCGCCGCTTTGCCCCCTCCAGCGCCCGTATTCTTAGTAGAAGCCGCCCCTTCTGCCTCCTCCAGTGCCAATGCCGCCTGGGCGCGCGCGCGGCTTTGCTTTTAAAAGTTCCTTTTGCTGGCGCTGAGGGATTAAACACCAAACAGAAGCCGGCAGAGCACCGCGCCGGCCGGCGGCTCCCCCATGCTCAGCCGCCCAGCAGCCACTGAGAACGCCCAGCGAGGACGCGCCGTCGCCATCGCCATCGCCGACGCGCCGCGGCCCCCAGGCAACCCTAACTTCCGGCTTCCATGCGACTTCCCCCAGCATACAGAGTGGCTGCATTCTGCCACTCTGTATGCGGGGGGAAGTCGCATGGAGGCCGGAAGTGATTCAACCCTCACTTCCGGCCTCCATGCGACTTCCCCCCGCATACAGAGTGGCAGAATGCAGCCACTCTGTATGCTGGGGGAAGTCGCATGGAAGCCGGAAGTTAGGGTTGCCTGGGGGCTGCGGCGCGTCGGCGATGGCGATGGCGACGGCGCGTCCTCGCTGGGCGTTCTCAGTGGCTGCTGGGCGGCTGAGCATGGGGGAGCCGCCGGCCGGCGCGGTGCTCTGCCGGCTTCTGTTTGGTGTTTAATCCCTCAGCGCCAGCAAAAGGAACTTTTAAAAGCAAAGCCGCGCGCGCGCCCAGGCGGCATTGGCACTGGAGGAGGCAGAAGGGGCGGCTTCTACTAAGAATACGGGCGCTGGAGGGGGCAAAGCAGCGGGAGGGGTAAGTAAACCCTCCCCGCCCTTAAGGGGAGACCCCCCACCCGAACCGAACCGGCCAGGGGACAGACCGGTCCGGACAGTTCGGAGGCCTTTGCAATGGCCTCCGAACTGGTCCGGACTCATCTCTACATTCCACAGTCAGTACCCAGGGCCTAAGCCATTTAGGGCTTTATCGGTTATAACCAACACTTTGTATTTTGCCTAGAAACCTATTGGCAGCCAGTGTAGTTCTATCAGCAAAGGAGTGATGTGGTCCCTCCAAGATGACCCAGAAACCAACCTGGCCTCCAAACTCCCTGCCGCTTCATGATGCGGCACAGCCAACTGACAGCCGCCCCCAGAGCCAATTGTCAATCTTCTTTCAGCTTTCCAGCCACCCACAGCCACCAAACTCCCTGCCGCTCTGGAACTCTCGTGTGCTCTCACAAGAGTTTACCACGCATCCGGACTGGACCGTCTTGGAGAAATAATTATATAGATAACTGCCTCCTTAAGACAAGGTGGCATCCTGCCCTCCCTCAGAGAAGCATTTATGATTTCTACCAGGCCTCTTAAAACAGCCTCCCTGCTAGATAGAACAAGCCATGTTGGACAAGGGTCAAGAGAACACGTGGTAGGCCTCATCACTCCAAGCAGCTTGTCCACATCCTCAGGAGTCACAAACTGAAATCAATCCAGTTGAACCACATAAGAGGAGTTGCTGGACACTTCCAATTCAGACATCGAATTAATTGTGCAGTCTCTATCTAAGGTGGCCCGAATCTGAAAGATTTTACCTGCGGTGGTGGCGGCAGCAAGGAAGGACCTAGTCAACCGCTGCTGCTGCTCCTGTGGGGAGGAGCATGGCTTGGGTGAGGGTGGGGAGGTCTCTGGGGATAGGGGGCTGAAGCTTGGCCAATAGGCACCAGCAACGCTGCATCTGCAACCAAGAGGGGTGATGGGGATGGAGTAAAGGGATGGAGAAGTGAACAAGATGGGTGAGGGGGATGGAAGCAACCAGATGGAGGAGGAGGAGCAGGAGTCCGGCTGTTTAAAAAACCTGTTTAACCCTCATTCAGAGTCATTATTTTTTACACATGAGTAGGACTTCCTACTTTCAAGTAGTCCCATTGCTTACATTGGATGCCCCCCAATGTTTTCAGGCCACAGAACCCACAATAATTTAACATTTCTCTCCAGTGGAATGCAGCAGTTACCCCTACATCCCATGCATGGCACCTTGTGCCACGTACAACTCACTGAGAATGTGTCACTAGGATAGAAAAATGAACACTTCAAACCCCACATGAATGAGAATCCACACTTAAACATATCAGCTGAAAGGACACCTTGACTGAGCTAAAGGCAACCTGGGAGCTGGTCAAGCTCATTCTACAGGCCAGTAACCTCAACACATCTTTTGCTTGGTTTTTTGTCAGCTGTCCTGGGCACAGACTTCCTGGGTACACACAATACTGATGTATTTTGTCCATCCAAACCAAACACAGATGACAGTGCTTCTCTTTGTGAATGTGGTTGCATATCTGGGGGTATGTCTGGTTTGTTGTGTGTCATAGTGCCTACACAGGTCAATCCCTTGCTCAGGAGAACCTCTACCAGTATACACTGGGCAAAACATCATTCTTCACCACAGTTCTCTGGGGGCAGGTTCAGATGAACATTGCCCTGCACACACGGGAACGTGTGCAATAACGTCAGGTCTGTGGCAAGAACGTACCTGCCTGATGCCACTGGTGCATGTGCCAGGGTGCTCATCTGAATCACCCCTTTACACACGCTTGTGCCAGGGTGCTCATCTGAATCACCCCTTTACACACGCTTCAGCTTGGTTTTGGAGTGCATATAGAGGGTCAGTTCATCTGAAGAAGCCCCAAGAGTTGTTCCATGGCTGTATGCCTTGCTGTACTACTTGCAGGCCTACTTGTTTTTGTTGCAGTCCTCCAGCTTGCTTCCCAAGGTAAACATCTCCTGTCAGTTGGTAGGATGTTTTTGCACCACAGCACCATCATATTTTCAAACCATACTTCTTTGCTTAGCATGTGTTGCCAGAAGGGACAGTGCTTTGGAAATCTTAACAGCTGCTCATCATCTGCTGGTCAGACCCAGGAATGTAGCTGTGCTTTAGCTCCTGCACAAACAAGTCCAGATTCCTCTAATGGCTGCCAGCTTGGCAATCACTCTTCTTTCCTGTCATGTGGCTTTGTCATCAAACCTTAAATTACATGTGATGTCCTCAAATTATCTCAGCTGCATCATGGCACAGAAATGGGATGGCCCCAAATGTACAGCCCACAATCCCTGCAGTGCTTCATGATTGGCATGAAACATACCAGCCTGAACTAGCAGGCTAAGATACACTATCCGTTCTGTAGTCAAGGTGCTTCCATCACACCATAGGAAGCTGCTGCCTACTGAGTCAGACTTTTGGTTTATCTAGAGCAGCGCTGTCTACTCTGATTGGCAGTGGCTCTCCAGGATTTCAGGCAGTATATTGATTCCTCCCTCAGGGTTCATGATGGTTCTCTCTTGTTTGTTCTCTCTCTCCCTCAGATTTCTGTGGAGGGAGTTGCTTCATTAACTGCCTTCTCCTGCTGGACTAAACTTCTCTTGCTCTGGTCTCTCACCAGAGGACCCCAACCCCACCTCACCACTATTTAGTGGGCAAGTGATGGACTGGTTGTAGACCACCTTTTGTCATTTATGCTTCTCATGTAACCCATTATCTCTGTATCTTCACTGGCAGGTGAGTGAAGCTCAGCAAACTGTTCAGTGCCACACATCCCACCTCTATATTTTCTTGCTCTCTCCACCTGGAACCAAGCTCTAACTGCACACGCACACACACACACTCGCGCGCACACACATACACACACGGACTATATGAATGGGAAAATACCCGAGAGGTACTGTGGATCATTGATCCACTGCTTAAGTGGATTCAGTAAGCCAGGCTTACTGAAGCTGACATGTTGTGGTTGCTGCTGTTGTGATCCTTTTGGCTTTGTGCTGCTAGCTAAAATCCCTGCTTTTGTTAGGTTGGATGCTTCCAAATGCTTTATTTGTTCCAAATACTAGGTCTGACATTGTGGGAGGGAATGGTTGCATCTGCCCTAACTCAAGAACATGGAACTATGCAGTGCCTCAGACTGATTTTGAGACGACATCATCATCATCATCATCATCATCATCATCGGAAACAAAACTGAAGTTTCCAAAGAGAAACAGGGTGTCCTCCCCCATCTCAAATAGCTTAACATGGTCATGAGATAGAAACCACCCCACCATAGACAGCCCATTCATTTTGAGGTAGTTTTCTACCCTGTGTCATATTTTAATTAATAACATAAATTAATAATTAATTAGAGCCTCCCCTTCTCTGGATGTTTTTAAGAAGGACTTGAAAACATACCTGTTGAGTCAAGCTTTTAATTTATAGTTTTAAAGTTTTAGATTATTTAATTGTATTTTAAATGGTTATAATTGGTTTTTAGATAGTGAACTACCCAGGGACTTGCATATGGGGTGGTATTAAAATGTGTTAAATAAATCAAATATCATAACTGGTGAGGGGAACATACTGTGTACCACAGTCCAGGTAAGAGTTTGACAGCAAGAGCATAGCTGAGAGTGTAGTGGTTTGCTTGTTGACACATCTTTACACAACTGGGGGTGGAAATCCACCCCAAAATCCAGACCAGGGTTAAAGATTCACATTTCTCTGACACAGCAAAAATGTTCTCCAATTGGTTGAGGTGATTATGACATCAGTGCTGCTCAGCCTCTCTGTTCAGGGCAGGCCAGTAGCCTCAATCAATCCTGTCTGTGACTTGTTTGCACTGATTCCTTAAAATAATTGAAAAAGGATTTGTGAAATGAAATTCAGGAAGTCTTCCATATGTTTGTTTGCCAGCACTGAAGATTGCATTGGAATGGAGACCACCAGAGCAGCTTCAGTAGGGGCAAGGGGGGCTGTGAGCCACATATTAGATTTCTGAAACAGAAATGGTGGGGGGGAGGTTGGGGGAGGTCTACAAATAAACTAATAGAGAGATTCAAACTGGATGTAAGAGTGGTTCTCGTTAAACCGGAATTTGCCCCAATACTTTTCATTAGAAACTGATATTACATATTTCTACATATTTTCTCTTTAAGCACTTTTGCTCAGAGTTATTACTAAAGCTCTTTTCTGAGTGGTGATTTTTATAGTTGAAGCCTTACTTTGTTCTATCATGCCTGCATCTTTCTGTCCATCAGCTGAATGGCAGGCAGAAACTCATTTGATATATCTTTGAGCATTTGGAGAAAGGGAACTTCACCAGTTGAATTTCTGGCTGTTGTGCAGCTGAGGAACAGGCCAGATATCAACAGGCACTGTTTTCATCCTCATATGGTAGGTAAAGTCTGCCTGTCATGTGACTGTTAAAGGTCCTGGGTCCTCTGGCCCTTACAAGGAACTCAGCAGCCCCTTCGGCTTATGAATTACAAGTTTGGAGGGTCGTAAAAGCCAGATAGGAGCTCTGAGGCCTAGCAGTTCTGAGGTGAAATGACGGGCCACTGTCAGATAGAAGCAGCAACACTACCACTGTTAAGCATTTGAGGCCTATGTGATATAGGGGAACCAGGGGCTGAGCCACCACTGGGCGAATGGTTCAAAGAACCCAGGCTGCTGCCCCCGGGGTCCACGCCTCATGGCTGCAGACATGCCCCCCGCATCTGACGTCATACACGGGGGGCATTATTTCACTCCCAAACGGGACAACGCAACCCCATTTGGAACCGAAAATGCCCTGCACTGCATTGCCAGCATGGCCAGAGTGACTCTAGCAGGGAGAGCCACTCCTGGCCTTGCTGCCAACGCAGCGGGGCCAATCTCCCTCCCAAACGGGGCTGCGCAGCCCCATTTGGGAAGGAGATCAGCCCGCGTTGTGTTGGCAGCGCGGCTGGAACGGCTCTCAGGGAGAGTTGCTCTGGCCCGCACTGCTGAACACAGTGCGAGCCACCCTCCCTCCTAAACGGGGCTGCATGGCCCCATTGGGGAGGGAGACTGTGCCCCTGCATCTGATGGCGGGGCGGGGCCAGGGGGCCACGGCGGTGGCCAAACACAGGCCGCCACCAACCTCCCTCCACCACTGAGGGGAACGGTCTCAATATACCTCAGAAACCAGAGTTAAATCATTCAAGTGTAATAATGGCTGCTCTTTATTTTCAAGAGATTTTACCAATCTCTTGATTGGTAAAAGTGAAAGACAAAAGTGTGAAAGAGGCACCCATACACCCAATACGCACAGTTGCTCCCTGGTTTTAAGAAGGGGCATTAAAAATTAAATAAAAATACAATTTTAGAGGATAATATGCATGTTTTAATTTATTTGTCCTAACATTGAAATGGCACTGACACACAAACAACACATTTCTCACTGAACAACTTTTCTCACTGCATCTACTTTCCATCACTTCTTCTCTTTAGGTACATGCACATATTTTCTTCTTCTTCTGGTCTGCTTTCTGTTTGCACAGTGGTGCTATACACCACTTCACTCTCCATACTCAAAATGACTAGGCCTCAAAGAAAAAGAGCAGCGATGATGTCACAGCACAGCCAACATGCTGCTGCCTGTTTTGGGGGGCATGGGCAAATAGGCATTTCAAGCCTTAATTTCAGCTGCATATAAACAGATTTCAGCAAAACAAAACAAAAAATACCGGGTGACTTGTAATCACTTATTGATAAGAACTAAACAATAATATTTTTTTTTAGGAGACATCCCCATTAGATCATAAATTTGTGGAAAGGTAAATTACTACAGTGTTTGTAAAGTAGCTAGTATATACTTCAGACTTTCTTATAAACAACAAGTGAATTTCGGCCCGTTGAATAACGGGCGCTAGTAACGGTGCTCCTGGCCCCCCGCCGCCATTCCCCCTCCCTCCGCTGACCAGCTGCCCGCCCTCCCAGCTGATTTGTGATCCAAACACCCCCCTCGATTAAGGGCCAATTCAGCCTAGGCATTTGCCCCCGCGGCTTCCGCCGCCGACCGCCCACCCTCCCAGCTGCCGATACCTCCTTACCCCCGGACCCTGTCCTTCGCTTGATCGGAATATCTATTTACAGAAGGAGAGAGGAGCTCGCATGTAGAGCTCCTCTCTCTTTAAAGTCTCTTCCCGAACTGGCGCTTTGGGCGCCAAGGACACCTATTGCGTCCTTTGCGTCCATAGCGCCAGTTAGGGAAGAGACTTTAAAGAGAGTGGAGCTCTGCATGCGAGCTCCTCTCTCCTTCTGTAAATAGATATTCTGATCAAGTGAAGGACAGGGTCCGGGGGTAAGGAGGTATTGGCAGCTGGGAAGGCGGACGGGCGGTCGGCGGTGGAAGCCGCAGGGGCAAGTGCCTGGGCCGATTTGGCCCTTAATCGAGGGAGGGGGGCTTGGTTCAAAAATCAGCTGGGAGGGCGGGCGGGCGGCCGGCGCCGCGGGGGCCAATACATGGGCCGATTTGGCCCTTAAACTTAGCCAATATGGCCGCCCGTGTCTGGGCAGCCGTATCTTTTTCGGCAGTTCTGAGCATGCGCTCCGCGCATGCTCAGAACTGCCAAAAAAGACACGGGTGCATGGGATCACACTCAAGCCTTTTATTATATAGGATAAGCAAATATGACTGTTCTGCAATCTTAACCTCAGACTAGGATATTGCTTTCAGATTTCACTTGGGAAGACCCTTTTCCCTGTATAGTGCACCAGTGTTTAAACACAATTGCCTATATGGAATGAATAGAGTACCATGATAATGGCATAGCTATCTGGACAGAATCATTTCAGTTTGTGCCAGCTCAAATTCTTATCTTCATGAGGGAAAAATGTAATTTTAGACAAAACTAAATTCAATATAGAGTGGCTGTGTATGTGTGTCTTTTTTTGTTTTTGACTCCACATTTCACTCAGTTTGAAGTGAAATATTCTTTAAAATTTTGAAAGAGACAAAAGAGGTTGGACAGCTCACTGAACATTAGGGTTATGCATGAAACGCGGTTTGAGCACATTTTAGGAGTGGGGCCCGGGAGCTTTAAGAAAGAGTAGAGCAGGTCCTTACTTGCTCTCTGCTGCCTCATGCAGCTTCCTGCTGGGGTGGCACACATCCCAAGAAGCCCCATGTGGCGTCAGCACATACATGTTGTTCATGCATGCACAGATGTAATTTGCACAGGTGTCACTAACACCATGCTGGCCACACATATGGGCAGATGCCATGTGCGTGCTGACACTGCATGGGGCTTCTCGGGATGTCTGCCACCCCAGCAGGAAGCTGCATGGGGCAGTGGAGAGCAGGTTAGGACCTTCTCTCCTTCCAATAGCAATAGCAATAGCACTTACATTTATATACCGCTCTATAGCCGAAGCTCTCTAAGCGGTTTACAATGATTTAGCATATTGCCCCCCAACATTCTGGGTACTCATTTTACCAACCTCGGAAGGATGGAAGGCTGAGTCAACCTTGAGCCCCTGGTCAGGATCGAACTTGTAACCTTCTGGTTACAGGGCGGCAGTTTTACCACTGCGCCACCAGGGGCACTTCCAGCTTGGGTTAGGCTTCTTCCAGCTTGGGTTAGGCTTCTCGGGTAATAGCACCAAATTATAAAAGGCGTCTTTAAGTCTTAGATCTCTATTTTTTTCCGTTTGGAATTTTCTGACAAATCTAACAGAGTTTTCCTGACCTCATCTCTCTCTGTTCAGGTTGGGATTGTGATACTCTGGAGAAATCTTTATGTCATTTACCATGCTTTCCAGCTGACCCAGGAATGAAAAGAAAAACAGCAGAGTATTCATGGATGCCAGTAGTACAGAGCAAAGCTTCTCCATGTGATCGATTCAAACATGCCTGCTGCATCTGCAGGGATTTTCTTTATATTCATGGTGGGAGGTACACCACCAGCTAGGGATGTGCGAACCGGTTCGGATCCGAACCGGTTCGGGTCCGAACCGGTTCCGGTTCGGAGGTTCGGATCGAACCGAACCACCCCTGGTTCGGTTCGAATCCGAACCGAACTGGGGGTGGTTCGTTTCGAACCGGTTCGGACCGGTTCGGATCGGTTCGGAAAGCTGAAAATTGGTCAGATGGTAGCTGGCACCCAGGGGTACCTGTCACCCAAACCCCAAAGCAATTGGACACTCGTACGATTTTTTATGAATTTTTGAAAAATATTTTTATTTTTCTCTCATAGGATATAATGGGACCCGAACCAGGCCATTATTTCTTATTGTGGAGCACTCATGGGTGCCAACAACCATGCAAACCCTGAAGCAATCAGACACCCCTATGATTTTTTATGAATATTTGAAATATTTTTAATTATTTTTCTCATTGAGTATAATGGGACCCGAACCAGTCCATATCCCCTGTTGTGGAGGACCTAGGAGCACAAAAGCAGGGTGGGTGGTAGACAGGCATGGGTGCCTACCACCCAAAAAATCTCAAGGCAATTGGACACTCCTCTGATTATTGGTGAATTGTTAAGTGTTTTTGAATTCCTCATAGAGAATAATTAGGATTGCAGCAAATGTATAGCTTCACGTCGGGGGGAAAGGGGTGTCGTAGAGTGCAGTGTGGTGGGTGGTAGTTCCTAGGGTGGGCAAGGAAGCTATCAGAATTATTTGAAAGGAATTGGGCAAAGAGGTGATTTTAAAGTGATTTTTGAAGTTTACGCGTCTTTAAGGTTTTTCCTCATAATAAGTTATAATGGAGCTTTCAGCAGCCCTATAAGTGTACATGGGGGTGCTGGGGTGGCCCAGAGCAAGTGGTGGTGTAGTGCACATAGGGTCCCAACCACCCCCATGGGTTTCTAACCCATGGGGTACAGGGATCTCTGGTAGGGGCACCCCCATGGGTACAGGGTTCTCTTGTTTCTGAGGTATTGAGTGTGGATTCTATGATAGCAAATGAGATTTTCAATGAGACACCATCAATCCACTCTAATATGCTATCATAGAATCCACACTCCGCCTCCTGCTTCTTCTCTGTGTGTGTGCTTAGTAGGGGTGTGCGATTTGGGATTTCAGGTGATTTGGCTCGGACCTGAACCGAATCACCCCTGTTCTGTTTTGTGCCCGAATCTGGGTCACCCGAATCACCCTTGATTTGGTTTGGATTCGGATTTAATCCAAATCTGAATCTGAATCGATTCGGGGGGGTAAAAAGGGGCCCGGGGCAAAATTTGGGGTGGGGTGGTAGTTCCCAATGGTTAGAGTCTACCACCCCAATTTCAGGGGGATTGGGCAAAGGGCTGATTTTTGGTGAATTTTTAAAGTTTTAGTGACTTTGGGGCAGTTTGGGGGCATAGCATGGGATCTGGGCAAAAGGAGTGGGGTGGGGTGGTAGTGCCTAATGGGTGCAGGCTACCACCCCAATTTCAGGGGGATTGGGCAAAGGGCTGATTTTTGGTAAATTTCTGAAAATTTCATATCTTTGGGGCATATTGGGGCATATTGGGGCAGAAAGTGGGGCCTGGGGCAGAATAGTGGGGTGTGATAGTAGTGCCTAATGGGTGGAGGCTACCACCCCAATTTCAGGGGGATTGGGCAGAGGGCTGATTTTTTTAGAATTTTTGAAGTTTGGGTGTCTTTGGGGCAGATTGGGGGCAGAAAGTGGATCTGCCCCAAAGGAGTGGGGTGGGCTGGTAGATAGTGCCTAATGGGTGGAGGCTACCACCCATCCCCAATTTAAGAGTGATTGGGCAGAGGGGTGAATTATGGTGAATTTATTTGTATGAGGTTTGTCTTCATAAGGTGAAGTGTGCTAAATTGATTACTTCCTCATATTATTCATAGTAAAGGAAAGTGTGAAAAAGTGAAAGTGGGGTCATGAGAGTTGTTTAATTGAAAAATATCTCATTTGCTATGATAGAATGAGAATTCACACCTTTTCTATTCACCATAATTCACCCCTCTGCCCAATCACTCTTAAATTGGGGATGGGTGGTAGCCTCCACCCATTAGGCACTATCTACCAGCCCACCCCACTCCTTTGGGGCAGATCCACTTTCTGCCCCCAATCTGCCCCAAAGACACCCAAACTTCAAAAATTCTCAAAAAATCAGCCCTCTGCCCAATCCCCCTGAAATTGGGGTGGTAGCCTCCACCCATTAGGCACTACCACCCCACCCCACTCTTTTGGGGCAGATCCACTTTCTGCCCCCAAACTGCCCCAAAGTCACTAAAACTTCAAAAATTCTCAAAAAATCACCCCTTTGTCCAAACCCCCTGAAATTGGGGTGGTAGCCTCCACCCATGAGGCACTAACACCACACCCCACTATTCTGCCCCAGCCCCCACTTTCTGCCCCAATATGCCCCAATCTGCCCCAAAGACATGAAATTTTCAGAAATTTACCAAAAATCAGCCCTTTGCCCAATCCCCCTGAAATTGGGGTGGTAGCCTGCACCCATTAGGCACTACCACCCCACCCCACTCCTTTTGCCCAGATCCCATGCTATGCCCCCGAACTGCCCCAAAGTCACTAAAACTTTAAAAAATCGCCAAAAATCAGAGGAAGGTCCAATCGACTTGAAATTTGGGTGGCAGGTAGAACACAAGGTCCCCTTTCAAACCAGCTATTTTTTGAGATCCGAACCGGTTCGGTTCGGATCCGAACCGGTTCGGATCCGAACCGAACCGGGGGGGTGGTTCGGCAAAACCAAAACCGAACCACCCTGGTCCGGTTCGGACCCGGTTCGGATCCGAACCGAACCGGGAGAACCGGTTTTATGCACATCCCTACCACCAGCTTGAGAGACTTCTGGCGCTATAAAATAGGTAAGTCTGACTTTTTGTTTAGTGGCATGATGAAAAAACAATTTCTACAAGCTGTGTTTGTATTACCCTGATTTTCTTGTAGCGGTTGCCGTTACCCTGGTGATACCCTGGTGATCTTTAAATTTCTGTCAGGCATTGGTTCTTTCTCTAACTCTGTTTTCAGTTCAAATAAGCGAATGGATAGACACTTTCTGGCATAATCTGTATTGAATGATGAGCACTGTGGACTGGTCATCTGAATCCACTTTAAGACTAGAGCAAATAGGACAACATCCAGGGCTCAGTAATTCTTACTTTAGGCTCTTATTAGAATCTTGTCATCTCAGATTTTATTTTTAGAAAGTATTTAACAGTTGAAGAAGATAAATGTGACGATCTGTGAATTAAAAAACAACAACAAAGGAATCGGAAACTGGTGAGTAAGTGAAAGGACATCCAAGTTCACAGTGCTTTGTCTCTTATGATTTCAAAGTTCAGTTCAAAGATTTTATGAAACACTGGCTCAGACCTTTCACATGACAGAGTAGCACATTGGGAAGAATACTGAAGAAGCTGTGTAACCGATCCATCATTGTTTTCTGCTGCACAGACATTCAAGTATTTGTTATTTACCACAGATTTTCCAGTAGCAATTGTATAAAGCTGATTTTAAAGCATACCTGATCATGTGCTGTGTTTCGGTGCATGACAACCCTGGGTTAACACAAGGTACTTGATTATGGGATTGTGTGGAACTGCATGTTCAGAAACAAAGGATTGCCACCAAATCTGTTGGTCCTATGCTGGGACCATATAGAGGCTATTGCCACGATCAAAATCCCTGGTGGCTAGGGAGGGCTGGGGGGAAGGCAGGAGCCTTTCTGCCTCCCCCACACAATCGGATGCTTGTTAAAGCTCTGCCATGCTGCGCACCCATACAGCCAGTGTGGCAGAGCTGATGATTAGGGGATCTGGAGGAGGAAGTCCTCCAGTTCTGTACAATGTATTGCACAGGAAGCCAAGAGACCTCCTGCAGCAATACAGCAATGCTGCAGCTCCTAGCTGCCTGGCTGCTTTTTAAGTGGCACACTGTGAATCTCAGGGAGCCAGGCTGCCAGGAGCTGCAGAATACACACAGATGGGGCTGACCAGGTGAGCTGGGGCTTTGTTCCTTTAACCACAGTTTTAAGCTGGGTTTCCGAACAGGGTAGCCCTGCTCTGGAGCAGTGGGATGGGAGCGGGTTCTGAAGCTCCACATGAGCCTTGCAACCCAGGTTTTCCTGCTCCCACTCTTAAAGAGGCTATCATTAGACCATACTTGGAAAAAACCTACATTGGACCCCTCAGAGTTAGGCAACTAGAGGCCTGTCTCTAATCTCCCATGGTTGGGCAGGGTGATTGAGATGGTGGTGGACTCTCAGCAAAACATTCCTGGACGAAACTGATTATCTAGATCCACTTCAAACTGGCTTTCAAGCAGGCTGTGGAGTTGAGACTGCCTTGGTCGGCCTGATGGATGATTTCAAACAAATCAATCCAGAATTTTCACTCGAGGCACAAATGACCAGTCTCAAACTATCATACTTCAGACACATTATGTGAAGATCCAGCTCCCTTGAGAAGTCCATAATGCTGGGGAAAGTTGAAGGAAAGAGAAAAAGAGGACAACCAGTAGCAAGATGGATGGACTATTACGACAGCAATGAATGCACCACTGAGAGACCTTAAAGGCCAAGTTGAAGACAGATCATCCTGGAGAGAATCTCTCTATGTGGTCGCTAAGAGTCGACACCAACTTGACAGCACTTAATCAATCAACCAATCAATCAACCAGTCAATCAATCACTGATTGTTTGGGGTCAAGACCCAAGATATGGTTTAGATCTGGCTGTTCTGGTTGGGATTACACTCCCCCTGAAAGATCGGGTACATAGCTGGAAGTGTTTCTGGATCCAAAATTCTCTCTGGTTTCTCAGATTGATTCAGTGGCCAGGAGCTTATTTTACCGGCTTCAACTGATATATCAGCTATGAAAATTTCTGGAGGTAAATGACCTTAAAACGGTGATGCATATGCTGGTAACCCCCAGCATATGCACCACTCGAGGTGGGTTGACCTGTACTCAATGTGGGGCTGCCTTTGTATGTAGTCCAGAATCTACAACATACAGAAAGCTGCAGTCAGGTTGGTCTCTGGGACAACCCAAAGGGACCATATAACACCAATTCTGAAAGAATTGGACAGAGTGCTGGTCTTTACCTATAAAGCCCTGAATGGCTTAGGTTCGGGGTAATTAAGTGACCACCTTCTTTTAATGAATCCTGCTACCTATTAAGATCATCATGGAAGGTCCAGTTATGGTTGCTCATCTGGTGGTGACTCGAGTTGGGCCTTTTCTATGGCTGCCCTTGGGCTTTGGAATGCACTCCCTCTCAAAATAAGGGCTTACATAAGAACAACCCTGCTGGATCAGGCCCAAGGCCCATCTAGTCCAGCATCCTGTTTCACACAGTGGCCCACCAGATGCCACTAGAAGCCTCAGGCAGGAGTTGAGGGCATGCCCTCTCTCCTGCTGTTACTGCCCTGCAACTGGTACTCAGAGGCATCCAGCCTTTGAGGCTGGAGATGGCCTCTAGCCCTCTAACTAGTAGCCAATGATAGACCTCTCCTCCATGAAGTTATCCAACCCCCTCTTAAAGCCATCCAGGTTGTTGACTGTCACCACATCTTGTGGCAGAGAATTCCACAAGCCGATTATGTGTTGTGTGAAAAAAGTACTTCCGTTTGTTGGTCCTATATTTCCTGGCAATCAATTTCATGGGTTGACCCTGGTTCTAGTGTTATGTAAGAGGGAGAGGATTTTCTCTCTATCCACTTTCTCCACTCCATGCATGATTTTATAGACCTCTATCATGTCTCCCTGCAGTCATCTTTTTTCTAAACTAAATATTGGAGATGAACTTCCAGTGCATTGACCTTTTGCACCAACTGCCCTAATGACCACGAGGGGCATTGGGAGTAGAGACAGTGAGTAAGGGTCTCCCTATCTGTCCCTACTCTATGACCCCTGAACTGACTCTGCAGCACTTCCTGTGCTGAGTCACAATCCTTCCTTTCCTCCTAGAGAGCAGATGGAAACATCTCTCTCTGTCTCTCTCCTTACCTATCCGTTATGTAGTCCTTTAGATTAGATATAGGTCTTTCCTATCTAAGTGTATTTAGCCAATAAATATTTAGTGTTTAGTCATACAAGGATCTCCATGTATTTTCCTCTAAATAGCTGCAATATCCCAACCATCCTCTGCTACCTACTCTGTAACTGGAGTGTGTGTTCATTCCTTAGTGCTCTGCTGTTTTACCTATTGTGGGTAAAAATCAACAACCTCTAACAGGGTTATGGGCCCAGCAGGAGCAACAGGCTTCTAGGCACAAGCAGAGTTTATTTTATTTATTTTTTTCATTTTTGAAAGTGCAGCTGAGTTAGTTAGAAACTGCAGCATGGATCCTGAGACTATAGCCTACTCAGGAATGGCTCCTTCTTTTCCCAAACTGGATGGCAATAACTACGAAACCTGGGCCCTCAAGATGAAAGCGATCTTCATGACAAAAGCAATCTTTGAAGTGCTCATGGAGGGACGGCCAGCCCAAGATGAAGCTGCTCAAGCCTTGTGGGACAAGAAAAAGCAAAATGAGTATGGCCTTTTAATTTTGAGTATAAGCGATGATTTATTGATCTAGGTGCGGGATACAGATTTAGCCTCAGAAGCATGGGATAGACTGAAAAAGCAATGTGGCCAAGTCTCTGCAAACACAGCTCTTCTCCTGTATAAAAGGCTATGCGAAAGCAAACTGCAGGAAGGAGGAGACTTTGAAGCCCACATAGCAAATATCTTAGAAATTAGCAGGCTTTTGAAGAATAACAAATGTGAATTGAATGAAATTATTCTAATTGGGGCAATCCTACAATCCCTGCCTAAAAATTTTGAACCCCTAATTGTTGCTCTTGAACTGTCTCATTGTGAACTGAAGGTTGATCATGTTGTGTCGAGTCTCAGAAATTTTAATATGAAGTTGCAGCAGGAGAGATTTGAAAGCAATGGCACTCTGGCACATTCAGCAGACAAAGTAATTTCAACATTAGCAAGCAGAGTAGCCTCAGTGACTCATCAGCATATTCAAAGAGCAGGAAACTCAGAGGGCAAGGACCTGGTCACCATGGCAATAAAGTAAATGCAGGGATGAGTCATGGTGACAAACAAAGAAGGGAGGAGAAGCATGGATAAAGTGGCTTATCTGAAAGGGCAAGTAATGCCAAAAGCTACAAAGTTGCCCCAGGAGAGCCAAAAAGGGGTCACACTTTCATCCTGGACTCAGGTGCATCCCAGAATATAATCTGTGATCCCGATCTGTTCATTGAACTCGACAAATGCTACAGATCAGATGTCACACTAGCAGATTCAAGGAAGATAAGTATGGCTGGCAATGGAACAGCAAAGATGGCTCTGCTACTGAAGCTTATGAGGTTAAGATATATGGTGCACTTTTCGTGCCAGAGATGCAAGTCAACTTGATTTCAGTTGGGCATGGACTCAAGAAGGGGTGCAAAGCAATTTTTGAAAATGAAGCATGCTACATCTCTAAAGGTGATGAGTTAATAATGACTGTCCACATGCAGAATGATGGACTTTTTGAAGTAGACTGTGCTACTGCACAAGTAAATGTGGCAAGTAGTTGCCAACACAAAAATTGTGATTTCTTATGGCACAGAAAATTGGGCCACCGAAGCCTAAACTTTAAAACTGACTCCCAAATGAGGGAACTAACCGAGGGATTTAATATAAGGGCATGTCCAGAAATGGCCAGCAGATGTCAGTGTTGCATTCTTAACAAGGGAGTCAAGCCAACCTTTCCGGCAAAGGGAACTGTACAGTCCGGGAGTGTTTTGGAACTGGTGCACTCAGATGTTTGTGGGCTGTTACTGATGAGTTCTGGTGGAAATAGGTATGTCCTGACTTTCATTGATGATTACTCCCAATTTTGCTATGTGTATATTCTAAGAGAGAAAAGCCAGGTGTTTGAGAAATTTAAAGAATATATTGCACTGGTGAACAACAAATTTGGAAGGAAGCCCCAGTGTTTGAGGTCAGACAATGGAGGGGAATATATGTCAAACCAGATGAAAGAATTTATGAAATCAAATGGTATCTCTCACCAGACTACCCCTCCATTTACTGGACAGCTCAATGGGGTAGCAGAGAGAAAGAACAGATCTCTAGTGGAAATGACCAAATGTCTACTGCATGATGCCAATCTAGCAGACAGGTTCTGGTGTGAAGCAGTGATGACTGCTAACTACCTGCAAAACAGATTACCCACCAAGGCAACAAATAAGACACCATTTGAACTTGGCATGACAGAAAACCTTCCCTGAGACACATCAAAGTGTTTGGTTGAATGGCCTATGCATATATTCCCAAAGCAAAGAGGACCAAACTCAATTGCAGATGTGAATTGGGAATTTTTGTTGGCTATGAATCTAGAGGATACAGAATCCTTGATCCAAAAAGTGGAAAGGTCAAAGTCTGCAATGCAGTGTATTTCGATGAAAGACAAAGACCAAATAAAGGTGAAGCATCAAAGATTTTCCCAGAAATCCAGATGAATAAAGAGCCATGTGATTGGACTCAAATAGATCTGGAGTCAAGCAGTGATCCCGAGGAATCAGTGCCAGATTCAGAAGGGGCGACACATCCGGAACCCGAATTGAGGTGCTCACAGAGGCATAGCAAAGGGGTTCCACCTAATAGACTCTCACTCATGGCTAAAGGAGGAGAGATGCAAGAACCCACTACATGGCAAGTTATAGAAAGGTTGCCAGCTGATGAAGCTGAGAAGTGGAGAAAAGCAGCAATTGAAGAAATTGATTCCTTGCACAAAAATGAGACTTGGAGACTTGTGGAACTACCCACTGGAAGAAAGACTATGGGATGCAAATGGGTCTTCAGAATCAAGCAGGATGCAGAAGGGGATGTACAGTGCTACAAAGCCAGACTAGTAACCAAAGGATACTCCCAAATCTATGGCCAGGACTATGATGAGACTTTTGCACCAGTTGTGAAACACACGTCAATTAGAACATTGCTCAGTGTGGCAGCAGCCAAAGGGATGCAAGTTGAATACTTGGATATAAAGACTGCTTTCCTACATGCGGAAATCGAGGAAGACATCTACATGCAACAACCACCAGGCTTTGAGGAACCTGGAAAGAAGGGGCTAGTGTGTAAACTGCAAAAGAGCATCTATGGCTTAAAGCAGGAAGCCAGAGCATAGAATGAAAAACTGAATCAATTACTACTTAAGGAGGGGTTCACGCAAGTAAAAGCTGACCCCTGCCTATATTCTAGACACAGAGACAATAGATGGACTTACATTCTGACTTACGTTGATAATTTGATTCTTGCACATGAGGAAAGGCAAGACAGTCATGAAATTGTACAACACCTGAACAAGGAAATAGAGGTGAAGGAACTCGGAAGCATCTCATATTACCTTGGCATCCAAATAGAAAGGGAAGAGAACGGAACATTCCTTCTCAACCAAAAGCAGAAAATAAAAGATCTTCTGAAATGCCTGGGACTGACAGAGGCCAATGAAGTCAGCACGTCAATGGATGCTGATTTCTAGAAGCAAGAGGAGGACAGCCAGCCTTTACCAGCCAACAACCAATACAGAAAGGCAATTGGAAAACTCTTGTACATAGCCACAGTGACAAGGCCAGACATTGCCTCAGCAGTGGGAATCCTGAGCAGAAAAGTGAGTGTGCCAACGAGCAAGGACTGGATAGCGGTCAAAAGATTGGGAAGGTACCTGAAAGGTACTGCACATTATGTATTGGAGATTCCAGCAAACAGCAATCCCAAACTCGTGGGATATGTGGATGCAGATTGGGGAGAGGACAGAACAGACCGCAAGTCCACAAGTGGACACCTGTTCCTGTATGGAGGTGGAGCCATAACTTGGAGTAGCCGTAAGCAGTCACTTGTTGCGCAGTCATCCACAGAAGCGGAGTACATTTCAGCAAGTGAAGCATGCAGGGAAGCAGTATGGATACACCAACTACTATCGGACTTTGGCATCGAGGAACGAAAGCCCACAGTGATGTTTGAGGACAACCAAAGTTGTATCCAGATCTCCCAAATGGAGAAGATGAAATCTCAAACTAAGCATATTCCCATAAAGTACCACTATGTTCAGGACTTGAAAGAAAAAGGGGTGGTCCATCTGAGGTACTGCCCCACAGAAGAGATGCTTGCAGATGGATTAACCAAGCCATTATCCAGGGACAGATTCCAGATGCTTCGTGAGAAGATGGGAGTCGTGACCAGGTGTTACAGGCGATGAGAAGGAGTGTTGGAGATGAACTTCCAGCGCATCAACCTTTTGCACCAACTGTCCTAATGACCACGAGGGGCATTGGGAGTAGAGACAGTGAGTAAGGGTCTCCCTATCTGTCCCTACTCTATGACTCCTGAACTGACTCTGCAGCACTTCCTGTGTTGTGTCACAATCCTTCCTTTCCTCCTAGAGAGCAGATGGAAACATCTCTCTCTCTGTCCTTACCTATCCGTTATGTAGTCCTTTAGATTAGATATAGGTCTTTCCTATCTAAGTGTATTTAGCCAATAAATATTTAGTGTTTAGTCATACAAGGATCTCCATGTGTTTTCTCTAAATAGCTGCAATATCCCAACCATCCTCTGCTACCTACTCTGTAACTGGAGTGTGTGCTCATTCCTTAGTGCTCTGCTGTTTTACCTATTGTGGGTAAAAATCAACAACTTCTAACACTAAAAAGCCCCAGGTGTTGTAGCTTTGCCTCATAAGAAAGGTTTTCTAGGCCCCTGATCATCTTGGTTGCCCTCTTCTGCACCTTCTCCAGTTCTACAATGTCCTTTTTTAGATGTGGCGACCAGAATTGTACGCTGTACTCCAGGTGTGGCCACGCCATAGTTTTGTATAGGGGCATTATAATAGCAGCAGTCTTATTTTCAATCCCCTTCCTAATGATCCCTGGCATGGAATTGGCCTTTTACACAGCTGCCGTACATTGACACTTGCAACCAGCTGTCCACCACGACCCCAAGATCCCTCTCCTGGTCAGTCACTGACAGCTCAGATCCCATCAGATGATCAGACTTGAAGTTGGGATTTTCATCCCAATGTGCATCACTTTACACTTGCTAGCACTGAACCGCATTTGCCACTTTGTCGCCCACTCACCCATTTTGGAGAGATCCTTTTGGAGCTCCTCACAATCAGTTTTGGATTTCACTACCCGAAAGAGTTTGGGATCATCTGCAAATTTGGCCACCTCATTGCTTACCCCTGCTTCTAGATCATTTATGAATAAATTAAAAAGCACTGGTCCCAGTCCAGATCCCTGGGGGACCCCACTTCTTACTTCCCTACATTGTGAAAACTCTCTATTTATCCCTTCCCTCTGTTTCATGTCTTTCAACCAGTTAGCAATCCACACATGTACTTGTCCCCTTATCCCATGACCGCTAATTTTCCTTGGGAGTTTTTGATGAGGAACTTTGTCAAAAGCTTTTTGGAAGCCCAGGTATACAATGTCAACTGGATCACCTTGATCCACACACTTGTTGACACTCTCAAAGAATGCCAAAAGGTTGGTGAGGCAATTACCTTTGCGGAAGCCATGTTGGTTCACTCCCTGAAGGGCCTGTTCTTCTATGTGCTTTACAATTTTATCCTTGAGGATGCTTTCCATCAATTTGCCTGGAACGGACATTAAGCTAACCAGCCTGCATTTCCCAGATCGCCCCTGGATCCCTTCTGAAAATCGGTGTTACATTTGCTACTCTCCAGTCCTCTGGTACAGAGTCCAATTGCAGAGATAAGTTATATATTAGGGCAAGGAGGTCAGCAATTTCACATTTGAGTTCTTTGAGAACTCTTGGATGGATGCCATCCGGCCCTGGCAATTTGTTAGTTTTCAGTTTTTCCAGGCAGTTAGAAGTAGAACATCATTTCTTGTCACTTCTATATGACTCAGTTCTTTAGCCTCCATCCTTAAAAAGCCTGGTTCAGCAACAGGTATATGCTCAGTATCCTGTGCTGTGAAGATGGACGCAAAGAACTCATTCAGCTTCTCTGCAACCTCCACAACCTCCTTAATAATCCCTTTCACTCCCTCATTGTCTAATGGTCCGACCGCCTCCCTGGCAGGTTTCCAGCTTTTGATATATTTAAAGACGTTTTTGTTATTCCTCTTGATACTTTTGGCTAAATGTTCCTCAAACTCTCTTTTTGCCTTCCTTATTGTCACCTTGCATTTCTTTTGCCGGAGTTTGTGTTCCTTTCTGTTTCCTTCATTTGGTCAGGCCTTCCAATTTCGGAAGGAAGTCTTCTTCCCTTTTATGGCTTCCTTGACGGCATCGGTTAGCCATGCTGGCATCCTCCTGAACTTAGTCGTCCCTTTCCTCCTTTTGGGTATACAATGTAACTGGGCTTCTAGTATTGTGGCTTTGAATAAACTCCATGCACTCTGGAGTGAAGTGACTCTCCTGATTTTCCCTTTCAGCTTTCTTTTCACCATATTCCTCATTTTGGAGAAGTTTCCTCTTCTGAAATTCAAAATGTCTGTGTTAGACTTCCTTGGTGATTCTCTCCCCACATGTATGCTGAATTTGATTGCACTATGGTGACTGTTCCCTAAAGGGTCGATGACACTGACATCACACACCAGGTCTTGGGTGCCACTCAGAATTAAGTCTGAAAGAATTGCAGCTTCTCCATCTCTGATTGCTTTTAATAAGACCCTTAATACACACCTGTTTCCCCAGGCTTTTAATTAAAATTAATTTTAAACTGTTTAATTATTTTAATCATTTTACTCTGAGAATTGTTTTTAATGGTTTTGATTCTGTGAAAGTGTTTTGTCTGTTTTTTTTTAAATATATTGTAACTTGGATTGTGTACGCCACCAAGAGATGTATATACCAGATGGTATATACATATGATAAATAAATAAATATAGTAAGGTTATTTGTACAACCATACTAGGGGAGGCTGCAGGGGTGGCAGACTCCTACCAGCATCCTCCTAGATGACCAGAGGCTCTTCTTTCCTCTGCTGATCATGTGCCCAGACTTCCGGTGTGGCAGTGATCAGCAGAGCTGGGATCTAGAGGAGGAAGTCCTCCAGTATTCCACAATGCAGGAGGGTGGTGCACGGGGAGAGTTCTGTGCTGCTGGGTGCTCCTTCCGCCCAGCTCTATGGAAGCTCAGGCTGTCAGCAGCCCGAGCTTCCATACGACCGCATGGTGAAGGAGCAGGGCACTCATGCACCCTCCTTGCTCACTTTTAGCCCAGGTACAAAACCCGGGCTACCCTGTGGAGGAGCGCCGGGATCAAGATAAATCCCGGCAGTTGTCATGGCCAGCCCTACCCAGGCTAATGTTGCCCTACCCAAGTAGGGCTGATCGTGAGGACAGCCTCAGTGTGTTCCTTCTGGTGGCTGTTGCTAGTGTCTCTTGTGTTTAGATTGTGAGCCCTTTCAAGACCTGTCTTCTCTTTTATTTTGCTATGCAAACTGCTTTGAGGACATTTTTTGAACAGCCATGTAGTAGTAGTAGTAGTAGTAGTAGTAGTAGTAGTTATTTATAACTTAGCCCGTGTCCTGAAAATTGCTGTGCATTTCTCCACATCTGCGATGCATCATTGATTGCCTCTATAGGGGCACGAAAACACTTACGAAATGATGCCTGGACACAAGGTAAGGGACTGCCTTTTTATGGAGGGAAAAGGTGGCAGTGGCTGTGGGGCTGCTATTTTTCACGAGAGCCCCATGTTTCTGATAATACGTTGTTCTTTCTACAGTTTCTGATTGCAGCCTTTGTTTTGGCCATGCCCAGCAACTGAATAAAAGATTGAGAGAGACTGTACTTGTCCAGTAATGATGTGCACTGCACATCAGTCTTACTTATTTTCTAACACACAGGTACTCTAAGTTATCTCCATCAAAGCATCACAGTGTATGTCATTCCATTTTTATTTATTTATTTTTGCTTCATCTCTGTAAGATATTAATGGAACTTAATATTAGAATTGCTGTCATGGTTTGTGTTAGTGGGAAGATGGACTAAGTGATGTCATGGGTCTGTTTATCACCTTAACAATCATTGAAAACATTTTCTAGTGACTAATGAATGGGAGAAGCTGGACAGTTCAGATGATGGACCAGAAGAGCTGGAAGAACATACAATGGTGGATTATCAGGCAAGTTTGAATTACTCCACTCCTCTAATTTCCTGTGGGATTCTCCCCCTTGTTACAGTCATCTTCTTTTTCTTTGTTTCCCTTATGAGTCATGGCCTGGTGCTGTTCCTACACAGCTTCCTTGCAGCCTGTAGCAAGAGAGTTGTCTCAACCTCTTGCTGCAGAGAACAAATCTCTGTTTTCTCTTTCCCAAGGCAGCAAATGGATTGCTCCCTAAAATAGCTGCTCAGTGGCTTAGCTAGTAGTATAGCAGCAAGCAACACTTGGTTTGATGCACTGTACAAAGAAATGGCTCTTGAAATTGAGCCATGTTTGCAGTGTCTCACAGCAGCTCTTTTAATATTTCCTAACTTCCCTGCTCGGAACACAAGCCATCCAGCAAGGTAGCATGCTAGAAACCAGTCTGGATATCTTCATCTCTTCAAGACCGTCAAATGATGCAGGAGGACCTTGATACAGTATGTGTGGGGGTTCTGTTCCCGGCTGCAGCTGCAGATATGGAAACAGTGAATATCAAGTCAGTGGGGACTATGGGATTGTGGAGGTTAGGTTCCCGGTCATCGGGGAAATCACAGGAAATTACCAAAAATGGTTCAAATTTGGGGGGGAAATGCAGGGAAAGGTTCCCTACCATGCTTTGCTGCTTCCCCTGAGTTGCACTGTGCCCCCAAATCAGCCAAAAATTGATGTTTCTCTCTCTTTTTAAACAGAGCCATTTTGAGACTCCAAAACACAAAATGGCCAGAAATGACCTCCGTGGTCATTTCCAACCACCCCCAACCTGCGGAGATGCAAGGTCAACATTCCCCCCTTCCCTCCCCCACACATATGCTGAGGTCTGATATCTTTTACCCGACCGCAGATATGCGAATCTACGGATATCAAGGCCCTCCTGTATAATATTTGGGGCCCTGCAATCTAAAAAAACCCCAACCAGCTGTGTTGATTAACACTTCATATTAATACTTTGGACTGGTTGTAAGCATAACTCGGGATTTGAATTGTACAATATAGCACAGTGGCAGCACTGCTGGGACGGGGGTGGTATACTGGTAGTGCCTAAATGAATTTTCTTAATTTGTGAGTGCATAACATAGTTAACTTTTAATGGACTGGAAAAAAATTAGAATTTTTAGCTGTTTCTTTGTTCTATTGCTCCTGCTTTACGAGGAATAAGGCTCTCCTTGGGCGGGGCAGGGGGAGGGTTGTGTAATGCTCTGTATTAGCCATAAAGGTGCTTCCCAAGAGGAATGACAAGTAACAGCTGATCTATTAAAAAAAAAACTTCTTCCAACAAGACGGTTCCACCTTCAGTCTCTGAGAGATGATTTCAGTATTCAGCCATTGTATGGAAGCCACCAAAAACACTTTCCTATAATGGCGCTCTATCTGGCAGGCAGAGTGTACTGCTATGATTTATTATTAGGAATTTTACTCTGTTTTCTCCTCCAAACAAGTGCCCAAAGCAGCAAAATCAGCATAAAAATAATCAACAATAAAACCATCAAGCTAAAAGTCTCTTATCTGGTGTTGTTTCAAGTGTGTGCAGTACAGCTGGACCCTGTTATTATTTATTCCATGTATCCACAGTGGGGAAATATATATTCGACCTTGGTATCCACGGTATAGGGTCTTGCATATCCGTGGTTTTTGGCATGCAGATCTGTCCATACATGGTTGTGCTCATCCTGCATGTGTTTGTGGGTAGTGAGAGGAGTTTGGAGGAGTGAGTGTGTGCGGTTTTGGAGTGGTTTTTGGGGGGAGGTGAAAAAAGATTTGAGAGCCTCTGGCAGCCTTGGGTAGCCTTTGGTGTCCTCAGGGAGCCTTTGAGAGCCTTTAGGAGCCATTGCTCTAGAGCTTTTGGAGCCCTTTTGTGACTTTCTGTGGAGCCTTCCCTCAGCCATTCATGTGGAGCTTCTTGGAGGAACCTCTTACAGCACTGCGCAGCCCTGATAAAATGCTAATTATAACTTTAATCATGTTAATTTCAACTTTTAAAAATGAAATTCTATTTTTTAATTTAAAAATTCAAAAGTTTAATTTTAGTCTTGGTAATCATTGTACTGTACTGTATAACTAGTTAATTTAAATAGCAATTAAATTTAATTATCAATTACAATTTATTTTTAAGTACATGCTGTATTATTATACAGTACCCACAAGAAATTGATTTTAAGTATCCATTGAAAATTGATTTTAAACACTTTACTATATTCATTGGAAATTGATTTTAAACATCCATTCTAAATTGATTTTAATTATCAGTTACAGTCCTGTCCTGTCCTGTCCTGTCCTGTCCTGTACATGTACTGTACTGTACCAATTTTGTGCGTGGGGGTTGTCTGACACAATTACTGTGTTGTATAGGTGGACCTTGGTATTTGTGGGGGTTCCATTCTCTGCAATTACCATGGATAGCAAAACTGAATACTTAGTCATTAGTCTGTGGGATTGCGAAGGTTAGTTTCCTGGAGACCAGAAAATCTTCCAAAAATCAGTGGAAAATAGACCACCACCACCACCCAACCAAAACAAAGTGCCCTCCTGTGCTCTGCAGGCCTCCAACAGTGCCCCTCAGAAGTCTGAATTTTGCCATTATTCCACGATTTTTCATGTGGGGGGAAAGGTTTTTTAAAAACGGAAAGAGCCACAAAATGGCTCCCACATTCAAAATGGTAGCCGGAAATGACCCCAGAGGTCATTTCTGGCCACCCTGACCTGCAGATATGCAGATTTAAGTACACACACACACCCCCGCACATGCCAAGGCTGGATACACGAAACCACGGATGCTGGATCTATGCATAACAACATAGAACTGTACTGTACATCACTGTGCAAATTTTTCCTTCCTCCACAGTAAGAAAGAGCAAGCACACAGTGGAGAGCTCTGGTAAGGGGAGTGGCAAAATGTCTTGCAAAGTGTTGCCCTTGAGTGAGAAGGTGAAGCTGCTGGACATGTTGGTTTGTGGGGACAACACAGCATCCATTGCATGCCATTACAGCATCAGTGAGTCCATTGTCCACTCCATCAAGAAAAGAAAAGCTGATGTCCATGCGAGTGTGGTGTCTGGCTTGTCTCGTAATCTCAAGGTGGCATTCCATCCCCACGATCCCCACATGGAACAGATGGAAAAGGCCTTTTTATGTGGATAGAGGACCAAACCCAGAAGAACGCGCTACTTAGTAGACCAGTAATCCACGAGGCCATTGTAAAGGCCTCCGGACCGGTCCGGGCCTGGGCGGTCCGGTCCAGGTGTGGGGGGGTGCCTTTAAGAGCGGGGGGAGGGTTTACTTACCCCTCCCACTGCTTTCCCGCTCTGGCGCCGTAATTTCAGTAGTAATTGGGGCGGCAGGATACCTCCCTGCCGCCCCTTCCCTGCTGTCACTATGAAAAACTCCCAGGAGTCCTTTGCGCGCGCGCGCGCACGTCACAGAGACGTGAAGCGCGTGCACAATGTGCACGCGTGCAAAGGACTCCTGGGAGTTTTTCATAGCAACAGCAGGGAAGGGGCGGCAGGGAGGTATCCTGCTGCCCCAATTACTACTGAAATTACGGCACCAGAGCGGGGAAGCGGCGGGAGGGGTAAATAAACCCTCCCCCGGCTCTTAAAGCCACCCCCCACCCCAGTGCCGGACCGCAGTTTGGCGGTTCCGTGCACACCCCTAGCGTGTTTACTTGACTGAAACTAATTCTCTGCTACCTCTTTGGCTAACATATTAACATGTCAGGCTAGGGGTTTGTGCTGCTAGGAGTTGGACTTCCAACTGTGGGGTGGGGAAACTTCACTGTTACTGGAGGAGCTGGGGACCCCTGCTGGAGCACTTAGAGAGTGGCAGAATGGGAGAACTGAGGTGGTCAAGGTACAGTGCTGTGCTCCATCCTTATTGCTGGGTCTCCGGGAAGTGGGAACCTAGCCCCCCAATTCACATAGACTCCAAGTCTTGTTATTCACTTTCGTTGTCCATGGTTGTAGGCAGGGATGGAATCCCCGCAAATAACAAGGGCCACCGGTATCTTCCATGTCTGTACCGCCATATACTTTGTGTCTGCTGACACTACATTTGTTTAGGCTGCTGGTTGTGATAAAGTGTGTTTACATGGTATACTTTGTTGCTTTTTGGCGGTGTCTTTGTGGGGGTTGTAGCATTTAAATTGGTTCCAAGAAATCATCCTGATAAGTGATTTGCACAACACCACTTAAAACGTGTCTTGAAACTAGAATTTGTTATGTAAACAGCTTAGATCTTGGGTGCATTTAAGTAGACTCTAAGCTTTTGCTGAAACATTTAATATCAGTAAGGACTATGCTAAATGTTTTGGAAACAGACTAGTGACTAAAGAAATTTGCATTAGTAATGAGTGTAGATTAGTATTAACATATATTGCATTAGTAATTTGCATAAATTAGAATTGGCTTACTTTATTCAGTCTGTTTGCATGTGCTTTCAGTGGGCCCAGTGAAAGGTATTGCATCCATTTTTTGCCACTCTCCTTGACGAGTGCAAAACATATTCATTCCTGGGAACTCATTGGAGGTCAGGTTGGAAACTTGAGGGGGACAATGTGCAGCACATGGGATTCCCTGATATAGTCGCACACTAGGAATAAGTGATTGTATCTGGGGGACTTTCCCTGCACGTCCTCTCCGGAATCGGTGCTTGGATGCAGTAATGGACTGGATGAGGGTGAACAAGTTGAGACTCAATCCAGACAGGACAGAAGTACTGTTGGTTGGTGGTTCCTCTGTCTGGGTGAATGATGTTCAGCCTGTTCTAGATGGGGTTGCACTGCCTTTGAAAGACCAGGTTCGCGGTCTGAGGTGCTCATCAATCCAGCACTGTCATTAGAGACTCAAGTGGCCTCTGTGGCTCAGAGCGCCTTTTGTCAGCTTCGGCTGATACACCAACTGCGACTTTACCTGGACAGAGATAGTTTGGCCACAGTTACTCGCGTTCTGGTAACCTCTTGCTTAGATTACTGCAATGTGTTGTATGTGGGGCTGCCTTTGAAAACAGTCCAGAAACTGCAGCTGGTACGAAATTGGGCTGCAAGATTATTAACTGGGACTGGACGTTTTGATCGTATTACGCCAGTGGTTTGTCAGCTGCACTGACTCCCAGTCCGTTTCCGGGCCCAGTTCAAAGTGCTGGCTTTAACATTTAAAGCCCTAAATGGCTCGGGACCGGGTTACCTGAGAGAGCGCCTTGCCCCATATGTCCCTACCCATACCTTAAGATCTTCTTGAGAGGTCCTCCTCCAGATGCCCCTGCCAAACGAGGTCAGGCGGGTAGCTACCAGGGAGAGGGCCTTTTCGGTGGATGCACCCCATTTATGGAATAGCCTCTCCCGTGAGGTCCGCATGGGTTTTAGATGTCAGGTAGACCTTTTTGTTCACACCGGCCTTTTCAATTTGGGTTTTCAGATTTGTTCTGATTTTTATCTAACTTTAAAATGAGTTTTAAAGCTGCTTTGTATTGTATTTTTGTATTTTCTTTTCACCATCTCCCATCATGATTTAATGTGTTTTTATTGTATGTTTTAATCCTCTGTTGTGAGCTGCCCAGAGAACAATTTGTTATGGGGCGGCTAACAAATAAAATTTATCATCTTCATCGTTGTCGTCGTCGTCTCGGGAAATACATCTGGGGACTTTCCTCACCATTCTAGTGGTGGAACACACACACAAAAAGTCATTTGTAATGCTCTGGGACTCACAGCTTGAAGATATGTGTGACATTGGAAGGTTCTCGTGCCCAGTCTGGTCATGTGGCTAGGCATAAGATCCTTCATGTGTCTAGGTCTTTGGGTTAATGGCACTGTCTGTGGCTGGGGTGCAATATAAGTTTGCAGGCTGTATTGTTGAAACTGGACTTTGGAAAATGCAAATATGATTGACTGCAAACTCATCCTTATATTTCAGGACATCCTGTATATCTTTGGTGGAATGGTAGATTCTGCTTTCACGCAGAGGAAGATTCCTCTCTGGATGTATGACACTGGTATGCAACAAGACAAGCTGCGTCTTTAAGTGGCATCACCTGGACTTGATAAAAATGTAGAGCAATTCTGTAGAGACAGAAGCTGACACCCAAACAAAGTGCTTTGCTGCCTGCACAAACTTGTTGCAATAGCTAGTTGTGCTAAGTCGGAAGTTTGCATTCTAGACGAGTGTTGAGTAGGGATGTGCCCAGCCGGCTCGGCAGCTGCAGGTGGAGTCGGGATCGGTTCTTTCTAAAAGGAGGAATGCAGGTGCTTACCTGCTCGGCCGCCACCCCACCACTCATCCAGGACTGGCGTGGGCATGCAAACGACCACTCATGGCTGCTTCCTTGTTCCCAGCAGCTTGCATGTGGCGTTGGTACGCGCATAGCCACCGCGAATGCAGTTGCTGGGAGCAAGGGAGCAGCCGTGTGTGGTCTTTTGCATACCAGCGCTGGTCCTGGATGACTTGCACATACATTTAAATACTCACAAAACAGATCTTGTTCTGTCATGCACAACTATAAGCAACTGTTCGCTTTAATATCATGTCTAAAAATAAGTTTTTCTTTCAGCTTGTAGAAATTTCTGCTGTAGCTTAAAGCTATTAGCACCCCCCCTTATCGGTGAAAATTGTATCAGAAACCTGAAATGATACATTTAGATCTAGGCAAAATAGAATCAGAGCACTGCCCCCCACCCCTGGCCTGCCAAAAACAACCTTATGGATTTATAGAAAAAAGTTGCATCTGGTTAGTTTTATTTTAGGTCTTGTGGAGAAAAAATAATGGGTGAGATACACTCTTGTAGGTGAGCCACTGCATCTAAACATTGGCTGACATCCAGCGCAGCCCTTTAGTGACAGAAGGAGGACTGCAAAGTTCTAGATAACCGTACCTACCAAAAAAGGGAACACCTTCATATTTACTGAAAAGTTATATAATTTTCCAGCTGCATTAACCATAGACTTATTCATTGTAAAACCACTCCTTGTAAATACAGGCAAGGGAAGGTGTGAATTCACTTACCTTCTCTGCATCAGGATGAGCATTTACTGAATACAGTTTTCCTGACAAGTTTGTGAATGGTGATTTTCTTTATTGAGCAGGGGGAGAGCAACTGGCCCTATCCATGCACAGCACAGCATCCCTCCAGTGGCTGTTGCTGGTGTCGTATCTTATGTTTCTTTTTAGATTGTGAGCCCTTTGGGGACAGGGAGCCATATTTATTTATTTTTATTTCTCTATGTAAACTGCTTTGAGAACTTTTGTTGAAAAGTGGTATATAAATATTCATAGTAGTACTATAGGACAGTAAATATTAATAGCTTCTTACATTTTCATAATAATAATAATAATAATAATAATAATAATAATAATAATAATAATTTTCTCAATTAGTGGATCAAGTCATTTCAGTAATGGTTGAAGGGACAGTTGTGTGTCTGACGTACCTCTGGGAATCATGACTGACTGCTGCAAATTCAGTGATAGAAGAAAATACCCTTCAAATGTTACAGAAACCATCTATAGTCTATCTTGTTGAAATACAGGGGCCTGCTTCTTTTGTTATAATGTGTAAAGTGTCTCCATTATAAAAAGCTCTATTAGATACATTACAGCTGAAGGCTCCGTCGGAACAAGACAGGATGAAATCAGGATTATTAAGGAGGAAACGGAGACTGCAGAGAAGCTAAATGAGTTATTTGTATCTGTCTTCATGGCAGAGGATACTGCGCGTATACTTGTGCCAAGCTTCTCAGGAACAGAGACTAGAGAACTGAGTCAGATAGAGGTGATGAGAGATGACGTTCTAAACTGTCTGGAAAATGGGAAATCAACAAATCGCCAGGGTCAGATGGCATCCACCCAAGAGTCCTTTAACAAATGTTAAACTAACCGGCCTATAATTTCCTGGATCCTCTTTGGATCCCTTTTTGAAAACTGGTTTACATTGGTTACTTTCCAGTCCTCTGGTACAAAGCCTGATTGCAGGGATAAGTTATATATTTGTGGAAGGAAGTGGACAATTTGACATTTGAGTTCTTTAAGTATTCTTCCACAAAGAATACTTGGACTTTCAAAAAGCTTTTGACAAAGTTCTTCATCAAAGACTCTTATGAAAATGTAGCAGTCATGGGATTAGGGGACAGATTCATGTGTGGATTGGTAACTGGTTGAAGGACAGGAAACAGAACATAGGAAGCTGCCATATATTGAGTCAGACCATTGGTCTATCTAGCTCAGTATTGTCTTCACAGACTGGCAGTGGCTTCTCCAAGGTTGCAAGCAGGAATCTCTCTCAGCCCTATCTTGGAGATGCCAGGGAGGGAACTTGAAACCTTCTGTTCTTCACAGAGCGGCTAGATCCCCTGAGGGGAATATCTTACAGTGCTCACACTTCTAGTCTCCCATTTATATGCAACCAGGGTGGACCTTGATTAGCTAAGGGGACAAGTCATGCTTGCTACCACAAGACCAGCTCTCCTAATCAGAGCATAGGTATAAATGGAGAGTTTTCAATATGGAGGAAAGTAAGAAGTGGGGTCCCCAGGGTTCTGCACTAGGACTAGTGCTTTTTAATTTAGTCATAAATGATCCAGAAGTTAAGGTAAGCGGCAAGGTGGCAAATTTGCAGATGAAACCAAACTATTTAGGGTAGTGAAATCCAAAACCAATTTGCAAGGCGTTCCAAAAAGATCTCTCCAAACTGAGTGAGCAGGCAACAAAATAGCAAATGTGGTTCAGTGTTAGCCAGTGTAAAGTGGTGCATATTGGGGCAAAAAAACCCAACTTCACATATATGCTGATGGGATCTGAGCTGTTGGTGACTGACCAAGAGAGAGCTCTTGGGGTCGTGGTGGACAGCTTGTTAAAAGTGTTGCCACAATGTGTGGAGGCTGTGAAAACGGCCAATTCCATGCTTGGAATCATTACAAAGGTGGTTGAAAATAAAACTGCTAATATTATAATGCCCTTATACAAAACTATGGTGCGGCCACATTTGAAGTACTGTGTACGGTTCCGGTCACCATACCTCAAAAAGGACATTATAGAACTGGAGAAGGTGCAGAAGAGGGCATCCAAGATGATCAAGGGCCTAGAGCACCTTCCTTATGAGGAAAGACTACAACACCTGGGGCTTTTTAGTTCAGAAAAAAGACTGCGGGGCAAAATGATAGAGGTCTATAAAATTATGCATCGTGTGGTGAGAGTGGATAGAATTTTTTCTCCCTGTCTCATAACACTAGAATCAAGGGTCATCCCATGAAACGGATTGCCAAGATATTTAGGACCGACAAAAGGAAGTGCTTTTTCACACAATGCATAATTAACCTATGGAATTCTCTGCCACAAGATGTGGTGATGGCCATTAGCTTGGATGGCTTTAAAAGGGTCTTAGACAAATTCATGGAGGGCAGATCTTTCAATGGCTACGAGTCTGGTGGGCTATAGGCTATCTCCAACCACACACAATGCCTCTAAATATCACACACAATGCCTCAAGGGGAGCAACAGCAGGGGAGAGGACGTGCCCTCAGCTCTTGCCTGTGGGCTTCTCAGAGGCATCTGGTGGGCCACTGTGTGAAACAGGATGCTGGACTAGATGAGGTCTTTGGCCTGATCCAGCAGGGCTGTTCTTAGGTTCACACATACCACCAGCACATTCTGTAAAAGGGGTGGGCTGGAGGGCTTTATCAGCTTGCTGCTTTGTTTTTGCAGATATTGAAGATTCCCTAGAGATGAGCATTCCTGTTAGGCCACTAAAATGTTGTCTCCTGGTACAATGGTCTGGTATAAGTGAACAATCCCTTATTTAATTGGCGAGAACTTATCCATTTTTTTTTAAGCTAAAAGGTTTCCAGGTTTTAGGATATTTTCACAGGATACATAAATAGTCCCGAAACAATTCTACTGTTATCTGACTTTCCATCCAATTGTTATTGCTTCCTTTTCTTGCGTTTGTGGGAAAAGAGGAGACTGTATTTGCCTGCCATAGGAAACTAAATCCTCCAAAGATTACTGGAGCCTTGTATGTTACTGAAAGTGAAGCAGCAGCACCCTCTTGTGGTTACCAATGCAACTGATATTACTTTATTTCTGCAGATACAACCAAATGGATGGATTGCCAGCTCACAGCAGTGAAGGGTGAGGTAAGAAACTGGAAAACAGAAATGTATGAATCATATATGAAACATGTTGCTTTGTTGATTAAACAGCTTGCTTTGGAATATGCTCCGAAAGCAGTTCCAGTCTGGGCTTGGCTAAGGAGATGTAGCAGGAAAGTAATCTTGATTACGTCAACCCTTAAATAGCATTGCAAAAGAGGAATCTATGTGTTTCTCAGTATTGAAACAAGAATGATTTGGTTATTCTACAGGTGAAACTCGGAAAATTAGAATATTGTGCAAAAGTCCATTAATTTCAGTAATGCAAATTAAAAGATGAAACTGATATACGAGACAGACGCATTACATGCAAAGCGAGATAAGTCAAGCCTTAATTTGTTATAATTGTGATGATCATGTTGTACAGCTCATGAAAACCCCAAATCCACAATCTCAGAAAATTAGAATATTACATGGAACCAAGAAGACAAGGATTGAAGAATAGAACAATATCGGACCTCTGAAAAGTATAAGCATGCATATGTATTCAGTACTTGGTTTGGGCCCCTTTTGCAGCAATTACTGCCTCAATGCGGCGTGGCATGGATGCTATCAGCCTGTGACACTGATGAGGTGTTATGGAAGACCAGGATGCTTCATTAGCGGCCTTCAGCAATTCTGCATTGTTTGGTCTCATGTCTCTCATCCTTCTCTTGCCAATGCCCCATAGATTCTCTATGGGGTCAGGTCAGGCGAGTTTGCTGGCCAATCAAGCACAGTACACTGTATACTTTTCAGAGGTCCAATATTATTCTGTTCTTCAATCCTTGTCTTCTTGGTTCCATGTAATATTCTAATTTTCTGAGATTGTGGATTTGGGGTTTTCATGAGCTGTACACCATGATCATCACAATTATAACAAATTAAGGCCTGACTTATCTCGCTTTGCATGTAATGCGTCTGTCTCATATATCAGTTTCACCTTTTAATTTGCATTACTGAAATTAATGGACTTTTGCACGATATTCTAATTTTCCGAGTTTCACCTGTAAATAGTGCGTCTGTGAAAAACAGGCATATTTCCGTACTTGGGCCTTCCAGGCTGCCACAATTTGTGGGAAAGAAATTCAGCCAAAAACACCCAAACCAGATCCCAGTGTTCTTGAAGCTACCTCTTCTCATGGAACATAGGAAGCTGCCACATACTGAGTCAGACCATTGGTCTATCTAGCTCAGTATTGTCTTCACAGACTGGCAGCGGCTTCTCCAAGGTTGCAGGCAGGAATCTCTCTCAGCCCTATCTTGGAGATGCCAGGGGGGAACGTGGCACCAAGATGCTCTTCCCAAAGCAGCTCCATCCTGAGGGGAATATCTGACAGTGCTCATGCTTCTAGTCACCCATTCATAAGCAACCAGGGTGGACCCTGCTTAGCTAAGGGGGCAAATCATGCTTGCTACCACAAGACCAGCTCTCCTCTCCCTCATGCAGGGGTTAGGGATATGCACAGAACCGGCTGGGTGTGCACGGAACTGGGGTGGGGTGATGGTTTGCGGACATTTTTTTTACCTTCTCCCCTTCGGAGAAAGTCCTCTAGGCGGTGGCGGCAGTGGTGTCCACAGAGGTCCCCCCCCCGCCGGCATCCGTTATCACCCCTCCGGCCAGTTTTGCCGATTCTTTGGCCTTTTTGGGCCTCCATAGTTCGGCGCGGTGGCCATTTTGGATGCTGCCGCACATGCGCAAATGGCCTCTGCAAGGCCTGGCATGACCCAGGGCCTCGCAGAGGCCATTAGCACATGCTTGGCCGAACCAGCCCGAAGGGCTAATAATAGAGGCCGGTGGGGGGGGGAGGGGAAAGCTCCATAGATTCCAACCCCCACCGCCTAGAGGACCTTCCTGGAAGGAATGAAAGTTAAAAAAAATTTTTTTGAAAACATTTTTTTAAAATGTCAGCTAACCGCCCCTAATAGTCCAGGGGGTTCAGTCCAGGGCCGGACTGAATGGGGTGGTTTGGTTTGATCCCAGACTAGCAGGGGTATGTGTGTGAGTGGGGGAGCTCTGAGTTTGGAGCAAGCTCTCCTCTCCAGTCCCCAGTTCGTAACTGCCTTCTTGCCTCTCGGACTGCAGTAGTGATGGGCGCTCTCAGACAGAGAGTGCAAAAAAAGACTGTTAACTGAGCAAAGAGGCATCTTTTTAAAGTGGCAATTCTCTTTATCTAGCAGGGGGAGAGCCACTGGCCCTATCCAGCCCCAGCACAGCATCCCTCCAGTGGCTGTTGCTGGGGTCTGTCTTATGTTTCTTTTTAGATTGTGAGCCCTTTGGGGACAGGGGACCATCTTATTTATGTATTATTTATTTTTTCTATGTAAACTACTTTGAGAACTTTGGTTGAAGAGCGGTATATAAATATCCATAGTGGTAGTAGTGGAATCTCTTAAATCACTTTACACGCCCCCACAAGAGCTACCAGGGTTTCCACTGTCATATGTTAAAGAGCTATCGTGTTGTTGTCTCACACACACCCCACCCCCGCTCAGACTGACATAGCACAACACATTTTGCAAAATGGGGCTGTACCACTTTTTCAGGAGAGGGGGTGATAGTCTGAACACTCTATAAGCAGGCATGCAGGGGTGTAGCTAGTGGAGTGGGGGCCATGTTTGCCCCTTTCCCTGGTGCACCCTCAGAGTGAGGGCGATAATGGAGAAAATAGTGAAGGGTGGAGATTGGGGGCCCTCAGGAGCTGAGGGGCCGGGTTCTTTGAACCCACCTGCTCCATTAGAGCTACTCCGCTGCATGCATGCAGATAAGGCCAAAGAGAGTGCCAACCATTGCGAAGGAGTTTTGCTTTATGCGAATTAATTGAGGAAGACTGTCCACTCATGTGACAAGTGGCACTTCTTTGTCTTCCTGCGAACAACCTGTACTAAATCTGTGGTGCCGTTTTGTGTTTTGCTTAGTCTTTTAGGGGCTCCTTTATTTCCCGCTGGCCTCCTCAGTATGAAGGCTGCATGCTGCTGCCTCCTGTTGTTAGAGAGGTTGCATTAGGGTTCTCTCTCTCTGCTAACTGAGAGTCGTTCAGCTGGAGTCATTCCACAGAGGCAATGCATTTCTTGCATTCTCACCAGCAGCTCCAGCTGGAAGTGCTCCATCAGCGGTAGTTTGATGCCATTTGATCTCCTCACCCCACCACCCCCGCAGTAGTTTAATCACTGTTTGCATCTGGGAGTAAGGAGAGTTCTGGTCACATAATGAGTTGTTGTCCTAATCACAAGTGGACGGATTGCATACCCTTTTCAGAAGTACCTCTACCCTTGCTAACTGGGCAAAGAGGCACCTTTTAAAGCAGTGGCTCTGTTATATTTAGCTGCAAGAGAGACTATACTATTCAACCCGGAATAGGGTGTCGCCAGTGGCAGCAGCAGCTGCTGTTGGTGTCTCTTTTAGTGATGTGCACGGTCCGGAGAAGTCCGGACCGGCACCGAAGGGGGGCCTTGTTTCTAGGGCGGGGAGGGCTTGCTTAGCCCTCCCGCCTCCTTGCCCCCGCCAGCGCCCGTATTGAACAGTATAGGGGCGCTGGAAACCAGCCGCCCCCCCCGCCGCCGCCGCGGCGAAATAACCCCCAAGGTCAGCCAGCCAGCCAGCCCTCCCTCCCAGCTAGCTGCCCTCCCACCCACCCACCCACCTGCTCGCTCACCCGCTCGAATACTGGATAAAAAACGAGAGGAGCTCCGGCACAGAGCTCCTCTCGTTCGGAAGGCCTCCTGAAGAATGGCGGCTTGCGCGCGCGGGCATGCGCGCGCCGCAAAGCACGCCGTTCTCCGGAGGCCCGGTCTACCCGCCGGGAAAGGGCCGGGTAGACCGGGCCTCCGATCGCTGAGTAGACCGGGCCTCCGATCGCCGGAGGCCCGGTCTACCCAGCGATCGGAGGCCCGGTCTACCCGGCCCTTTCCCACCGGGTAGACCGGGCCTCCGATCGCTGAGTAGACCGGGCCTCCGGCGATCGGAGGCCCGGTCTACCCGGCCCTTTCCCGGTGGGTAGACCGGGCCTCCGGAGAACGGCGTGCTTTGCGGCGCGCGCGCAAGCCGCCATTCTTCAGGAGGCCTTCCGAACGAGAGGAGCTCTGTGCCGGAGCTCCTCTCGTTTTTTATCCAGTATTCGAGCGGGTGAGCGAGCGGGCGGGTGGGTGGGTGGGTGGGAGGGCAGCTAGCTGGGAGGGAGGGAGGGCTGGCTGGCTGGCTGACTTTGGGGGTTATTTCGCCGCCGCGGCGGGGGGGGGGGCGGCTGGTTTCCAGCGCCCCTATACTGTTCAATACGGGCGCTGGCGGGGGCAAGGAGGCGGGAGGGCTAAGCAAGCCCTCCCGCCCTTAAAGGCATACCCCCCACCCGGACCCGAACCAGGCAGGGCCGGACCGGTCCGGCAGTTCGGCCATTCTTTGGAATGGCCGCCGGACCGGTTCGGGCACACTGCTAGTCTCTTTTGCGAGTGTGTTAAGATTGTGAACCTTTTGGGGACAGGGAATCATTTTTTTCATACCATTTGCTAGGTAAATCGCACTAGAAGTTTTGGTTGAAAAGTTGTATGTCTAATGAATAATACTGCAATGCAATGCGGAATCATGACAGCTGTCCCTACCCCACCCGTGGTATTCTAAGCTCTTTCCATTGTGGGTGTGTGCAAACATTGAGGGTGTAAACTGCTGCAGTTTGACCAGGCAAGTGTGAACGTGTCTTTGCCTAGACACAGTAGGGATGTCGGCCCAATCTGCAGACGTGTGATGGCAGCAACTGTCTAACCTTTGTTTTCCTCCTACTCTTTCTGTCCAGGGATCTGCTCCTTCTAATCGGAAGGGGCATAGTGCAGTCATCTACAGGGGCAGCATGTATGTGTATGGTGGCTACATTGACCTTAAAGGTGCTTCCCAAGAACTCTGGACTCTTTGTTTCAGTAAGTTAAAGCTGATCTCTAGGCATATGACCATTCTGTTATAGACCCAGACTCACAGCTCCGAGATTATTAACATTAGTTGTATCAGTAAAATGGAAGTTCACAGTAACAATCTCTCTCTCTCTCTTCTTGCCTTCAGGGACAAAACAGTGGTCACCTATAGCAGCTGCATCGTATGGTGGCAGTCCAGGCCCCCGGCATGGTCACTCGGCTGTGGTTTATGGCAATGGCATGTACTTGTTTGGAGGGCTGATGGGGCTGAGTGAACAAAAGGACTTCTGGAAATGGGATTTTATGGCTTCCCACTGGTCGAGCATCAGAAGGTAAATATTAGAGTTGAGAGTTATTTGCTAGTAGCTTTTGCAAGCAGGGAGTTTGACAGAGTGAAAAAACGGTCTCGCTAATTCAGAGGTAGATAAAGCTGTACAGAATAGTAGAGAGGTATATAAGAGCCAGCATAGCGTAGTGGTTAGAGTGTTGGACTAGGACCGGGAAGACCGAGTTTGAATCCTCATTCAACCATGAAACTCACTTTGTGACTCTGGGCCTGTAATGGATCTCTCAGCCTAATCTCCTTCACAAGGTTGTTGTGAGGATAAACATAACTCTGAGCTCCTCGGAGGAAAAGTGGGATGTAAACGTGAAAATAAAATAAAAATAAGTAAGCCTAGGAAAGGAAAGGTTGTGCCATCGAGTCAGTGTCAACTTCTGGAAACCACGGAGCCCTGTGGTTCTCTTTGGTAGAATTCAGGAGGGGTTTACCATTGCCTCCTCCTGCGCAGTGTGAGATGATGCCTTTCAGCATTTTCCTATTGCGGCCCAATATAGGAGTTTCCCATATGCTGGGAAACATACCAGCAGGGATTTGAACCAACAGCCTCCTGCTCTCTAGGCAGGTTGCTTCCCCGCTGTGCCATTAGGTGGCTAAGTCAGCCTAGGTCCCCTCTAAATGGGTTGTACAGGCCAGTTCCCATTCCAAACTTCAGCCTCGATTCCGTAATGTGTAATTGTCTTGCACACCATTCCAGCCATATTGCCCAGGATCCAAAGAACGCTTAGCACAAGGAGAAAGCACTTCCATGTGTGGATAGTGATTTTTCTCTTTCTGATGCATCCCCCTTGCACTACATCAGTTTCCATTCCATAAGGGTCCCTAGCCTTTGAGAATAACCTATTTGGGGACTGCGAGGGTTACAGCAGAGAGGGGAAGCCAGAAAAGCCCCAGCAATTGGGTTTTTTGGTAGAAATTTATGTGGCTGTGGGATTCTGTCTACATGCAAACCATCGTAATTTTGTGGTTTTTTTAATAGTACAGATTTCTCCAAAGAAACATATTTTCTTGAATACTCTGCTTGTTGTTTTTGTTTAGGCAGTTTAGCATAAGAACCAATAGTATTTGTACTTAAAAAAAAAATAAAGAGTAAGAGAGGAAGGAAATACAAGGGCTCAGTAACAGCAAACACTGTAGCTGTGGGGCTAGTTTAGGCTGCAGTACAGAGGTTCGCATGAACTGTCCGATATTATTTGCAAGGGGGAGAACTACACCGAGTGGAGGAGGGAAGGGAGGTGATGATCTTTTCTGTTTATGGTACTTACTTAACAGACACATTGAAAAAGCCCACCCCTTTTTCATCAGCATGAAGATGGTACTTGTGTTCATTCTTTGGTCTTGTTCTTGTGTCTAGCCAGGGGCCTCCAAAAGTGGTAGGACACACTGCTTTAGTCCTGGAAGATTCCATGCTGGTCTATGGAGGAGGCGTTTCTAATGCGAGACCAAGCAATACTCTGTGGAAATACCATTTTCCATCTCAACTATGGGAAAAAATGGCTACCCCGAGAGACACAAAGCCTTCATCCAAAGCCTATCATTGCATGGTTGGATTTGGATCTGGTTTCCAGAGGACTGCTGCTTCTTCAAGTACATCACTCAACTATTATTTGCAACCAAAGGAAAAGCACTGTTCAAAGCTACTGGCCATCTCTAAGCAGCACTCCTGTTTATGTGAATACATTCACCAAGAACCCATGTATGAGACATTCAGCAACGAAGCTGGCAGTGAAATAGAAATGGAAACCTTTTGCAGGCCTCAGGAGGAGCCAGGATCCGACTTATCCCAAACAACATCCAATGCAGAACTGAGTGAGAACCAGACAACAGGCCTCTTGGCTCAGAAAGAAAGAGCATGCCTCCACCTTTCAAGAGAAGAGGAAGTCACAGAGAGAGAGGCAAGCATCAGCAAACTGAGCCCTGACAGTGTGGATGGTAGTGAGTCCTCAGCTGTGCTGCTTCTCATTGGTGGCAAACCTTTGTCCAGTTCCTCTGCAGTCTCCTTCTGGCAAATGGAATTGGACAGAACTTAAATGGCATACATAGCAAGGAGGGAGGACAACATGCCTGAGCCTGAACGATGAAGATCACCAAGAAGCATCACCCCGACTTACAAGAAAAGAGCCAATTCTTGTGTGAATAGCAAGTATTTGGAACAGAAAGTCCTAGTGGTCGTTCTACTTCCGGGAGTCGCCTGTGTAAAGGGAGCAGGTAATGCCGTTCAATGAACTGTCCAGCAGCCTGAGCACCCAGCTGAAGGCGGCAGTTGTCAGTGCAGAACAATCTTGCAGCGTGTTATCACGCTTAATTTCTGTACAGGAGTAACATAAAGGACTTTGAATAATCAGTACTTTGGAAATGCTAAGAAATCTTTATAACTCCTCTGTAAAGTATGTCAGTATTATCCCATGTTGCAGATAGTGTGTATATTAAGTGCCCTTAGGCAAGCCACTTGCTTTGTAGCTGAAAAAAGAACTGCAGGATTTCCTGCTTTGTTATAGCTCATTTCTTAGCCACTGCACTAGACCAGCTCAGATTTGCACCATCCCAAGTGCAAATCAGCTCAACCATGTATACTAGTCATCAATACAGGTTACGTTATCTCCAAGTAACTTTTCAGTTCAATACTATGCATGTAATGCTATGCAGAAGCAAGTCCTATGTCCAGTGGGACTTACTTTTTAGTAAGTTATTTGGGATTACGGCCTGAAAGTCCTCGGAATAGAGCCCATGGACGATTCCCATGTTCAATGGTTCTCAGCAATGGGAAGCTGAGATAGTTCTATCTCAGTTGCTCAGCAGCTGTCTCCTGGTCTCATCTATGACAGGAATCAACCCAACTTTCCTTCTTCCCAACCTGGACACCGATGTGCTCCAGTATTTGCGCCACTTCTAATCTCCATAGAGCTTTACTGTGCAGTCATCCCTCACCAACCGCGAGGGTTCAATTCCTTGCGAAAACCCTGCAATTGGCTAATTTATGGTTGGTGAGGCATTAAAACCAATGGGAAACAGGGATAGGGGAATTACCATTGTAAAGATCTAAAAATACAGAAGAAATACTTAAAAATCAGCAAAAAATCCCTTAAAACCGCTAAGGGTCAGCAAGAGGAATGAGCAGATTGAACCTCTGGAATTTTATTTAACCCCCCCAAATCACTCAAAGGCACTTTTGAACCCTCCCAAATCACTCAAGGGCACTTTAAATCATGAGGAGTCAGCCGGGTCAGCAAGAGGAATGAGCGGATTGAACCTCCGAACCCCACAAAATTGCTGGACACCCCCCCCCCCCCTAATACACTAAAAGAATCTTTCCAACCGCAGGTACTTGGGTTGCGGTTGGTGAGACCAGTCACAGTTCCCCAGTCGCAGATACTCAAAACTGCAATTGGGAAGGGATGCCTGTACCCTTGTTTCCCATGCAACTACTAGACACTACAAATTGTGTCTCATCAATGTACAGAGAGCTAAGCACAGTGATAGACTGATTAGAGCTGTGTCAATCATGTGGCAGCTTTAAACATTGATAGCTTGTACAAACTCATTTGGAGTTTGTAACCATGCATACCTCTCTGGGCTGCTTGGAGTAAGAGTGAGATATAAATGTAAAAATAAAAATACAACAGTGTATACTTGAGATCACTACTTGCTGATTAGGTATCCCTTAATACACCATAACTGATCCACTGCCCTGCTAATGTTTGTGTAAAGTAAGGATTTCATGCCATGTTACTGACAGTGGGTGCCCTAAGGGGAAAGGATACTTATTCCAGGTTAAGCAAACCAGAGTAAATTAACACAGAGACCGATCTTACACAAGAGATGGACAGTCCCACTTACTTCAAGCCTGCCTCTCTTAACCTAAGGGGTTAAACGTGCAGGAGAGGCCTTTCCTCTTACAGCTGCAGAGAGTATCCTCTGTCGGATTCTATTACAACCTCTTTCCCTGCCACCACTCCACTGAAGCCACTAATGGGCCTGGTCCAGTAATGGGCCTTGCATGAGATGAGCTGGTGCTATGGCCTCAGACAGCAGATCGTTGGGGCACTTCTGCCACATGTTTGCACCCTATACTTTTAGACTGAAGTATAGTGTGTGTCTAAATTGGGGGAATTTAGCTCCAAACCAAAATTTGTAGGTATGAAAAATAAATGGACTGCCCCTTGGGCACAGGCAAATACCAATTTTAAGGGGTACCCCAGAGGGGCAATGGACTCAGAGGCAAGGCTTTTAAAACAAAGTTTATTCAAAAAGCAGAAGCACACTGTAAACAGGGCTATTGGGCAACCTTGAGATGTTGCAGTTGCATAGGAAGTGAAGGCAGCTTCCAGGGATTAGACAAGGTGGAGAAGGAATGCTAGTGCAGGGCTGCACAGTTTCAGCTCTCTTGGGCTACAGCTTCCATAACTGGCCACTGTGGCTAGCGATGATGGGAGTTGTAGTCCAAAACCATCTGGGAGGCCAAAGTCGTGCAGCCCTGACTAGCACTGGGATGTGAACAGAGGAGGGGGAGAGAAAAGGGATAGAGAGAAATTGAATCAAGAGTAGTTTAATACCTGTTTGTATCTGCCGCTTTGGGGATGATTTCCCACCAGGAGGAGACGCGAGTCCCTCACAAAGGTTCGGCCAAAGCAGAGCACAGAGAGAGGCAGCAAGGTTCTGGCATTCCAACAGTTCACTTCAAGTGTCTGTGGCACACGGCATGCTTGCAGCTTTGAGAACATTTGTTGAAAACCATCTTGAGAATAAGGCCACTTTGAGAACCTTTGTTAAAGCAGTATATAAATATTTGTAGTAGTACTAGCAAGGGGAGAACTCTGAAGTTCCCTGGCAGCCAGGCACAGGGATGAGCCTGCAGCTAGCCCACAGAGGAGGGCATGATGGGTGGTAACCTACGGGGGTTTGGGGAAAGGTTAAATTGTTTAAAATCACCCACTTGCCCATTACTTTTGCGAGTTGGGTGGTAGGTAGCACCGATCATGCCCTACCACCCAACCCACTTTGGTGTCCCTAGGAGCTACCCATGGGGAACAATGGAGTGTTTCAATTTCCCTCATTGTTCCCTATGGCCGAAACACTCGAAACGTTTTGAGTTTTGTTGAATCAGCCAGTCTGACTGCTGTTTTGATGAAACATCCATTTCAAAATCCATTTCATTTCAAGCTTGAAACAAAATGCAAAATCCATTTCGTGCGCATCCCTACCTGTCGTTTCCTAAAGAGAAGGGGGGAGGGCGGGAAAGAAGCTGTCTGATATAATAGCACCATGATGCTTCCTGCTGCCTCCTGCCATGGGAGCAGCTCCTTGCTCTATGGAGGCCTCTCTTCCCCTTCCCACTGCTGCCACTCAGCTGGGTGTGCCTTCATTGCATCTGGTACAATGCCTGCCCATTGTTGATAATGCTGGACTCAGTACACTTCTTTCTGCTCAACAACAGCCTCCGGCTTTTCACAGGCAGAGGATTATGATGGACAGAGGCATAAGTGAGGAGAGGAGTGGCTCCTTGCTAAGTGTGCTTTGTCACAAGAGGCTTCGTGAGAACAACCACGGCCAGGCAGATATCTTTTTACCAGATGGAGTTGTGGCACACCAAGCTGAGGGGCAGCAGCAAGGAGGGAAAGGGAGGCATCAGGACAACTTATGGGGGACACTTTCCAGATACTAGGGATGTGCATGGAACTGGGTGGGGCATACCTTTAAGGGTGGGGGAGGGTGCGCTTACACCTCCTGCTGCATTTCCCCCACCGGCACTCCCTGCTGTCCCGGTGTCCTCCTTGGCCAGAAATTAATGCTGCCACCCCGACAGGGACTTTTAAAATTGAGCGCTGGCAGGGGAATGCAGCGGGAGGGGTAAGGGTACTCTCCCCCGCCCTTAAAAGGTATGCTCCTCCTGCCTACTGTGCAATCACAGTATACCTGCTTAGCAATACGTGAGACTATTTGAAGGCAGGCCATTGGTGACCCACAATGAATGGGTGTCTTTGGTATCATGGGCCCCAATTAACTGAAGTTCTGGTCCAGTTTAACTCTGCAGGACTGTATGTGAAACGTTTTGTGCTTTGGGCAGAAAATATCCCTTGAAATTATGCTTTCCGACCATTTTGCCCCTGCTTGGAGTTGTGATGTATAAAGAACAGCTGGAAGCCCTGCTCTGGCACGCCTTGTCCTGGGCCTTTTCTTCCGTGCCCTGTCCTATGCTCGAGTCCTGACCTCAAAGGGAAGAGAAAGAGCACTTCTAATTGACTGCTTTAGCTGTGATAAGAGCACTCCTTGATGCTTTTGTAAGTGATCTCATGTTTGTATTTTTAGACCTTTTATAAAACAACAAGAACTTCCTAAAACTAAACTACATTTACAATAAATTTTTATAATAAAAATTCATGTGCTCTTAGTCTCCAAAATAGGAAGTGCTTGATGAAGATTTTAAAGTTGAATCACAGTGGCCTAACCTTTATTGGAATAAGGACAAAAGTGTGCATGATGAAAGGTTTGGGTATACAATTGCCCTGGCATTACTTTCTACTTGCTGTGGATTTAAATATACATCTTGACTGTGGCAGCTGCATAAGGCACATGAGTTTAATGTGCCCTCTGAGTTTAAATGTTTTGTGTTAGATTGAACCAGGGTCACATTTATTAAGACTGGAAGCCAATGACCAGAAGCTAGAATAAAATACTTGTATTCTAGTCCTCTGAGTCATATTGCTTCATTTCACAGACCAAAATGATGGATACAACTTTTGCATTAACCTGGAGACTTTACTATTACAGCAGTTGCATATCAGCATAGACCACTATGTCCTTGTCCCCTTTCCTCTTCAGCACAACTATAACTTGTATGCTTTCAATATACATCATCATCAGAGGGTAAACAGAATGTGCTAATTCTGCTGGGAAAACAAAACAAGAACAACCTTAGCACAGATACCAGATATGTGCAGAAATCACTAGGGATGTGCGAACCGGTTCAAATTTGAACCAGGGTGGTTCGAAGGTTCGAATTTGAACCGAACCAGCCATCAGGTTCGAGCTCTGGTTCGAATTCGAACCGAACCAGGGGGTGGTTCAATTCAAACCGGTTCAAACTGGTTTAAACTGGTTCGAAAATCCAAAAATTGGTAGGATGGTACCTGCACCCAGGGGTACCTGCCACCCAAACCCCAAAGCAATCAGACACTCGTACGATTTTTTATGAATTTTTGAAAATTATTTTTATTTTTTTCTCATAGGGTATAATGGGACTCGAACCAGCCCATCATTCCCTATTGTGGAGCACCCATGGGTGCCAACAACCACGCAAACCCCGAAGCAATCGGACACCCCTATGATTTTTTATGAATATTTGAAATATTTTTAATTATTTTTCTCATAGGGTATAATGGGACCTAAACCAGCCCATATCCCCTATTGTGGAGCACCTAGGGGCACAAAAGTGGGATGGGTGGTAGACAATGAGGGGTGCCTACTATCCACAAAGTTCCAAGGCAATCAGACACTCCTGATTATTGGTGAATTTTAAAATTATTTTGGAATTCCTCATAGAGAATAATGAGGATTGCAGCAAATGTATAGCTTCACGTCGGGGGCAAAGGGGTGTCCAAGAGCAGAGTGTGGTGGGTGGTAGTGCCCAAGGGGGGCCAGGAAGCTATCAGAATTATTTGAAAGGAATTGGGCAAAGGGCTGGTTTTTAAGTGATTTTTGAAGTTTATGTGTCTTTAAGGTTAGCAGATGAGAGTGGATTCATGGTTTGTCATTGAAAATCTTATATGCTACCAAAGAATCTACACTCAAAACACTTCAGAAACAACTAAACCCAGTATCCCATGGGTTAGCAACCCATGGAGGTGGTTGGCAGCCTCGCTCTGGGCCACCCCAGCACCCCCCAAGTGCAGTTATGGGGCTGCTGAAACCTGCATTCTTCCCTATGGAGAAAAACCTTAAAGCCACTTGTGGGGTGCTGGGGTGGCCCAGAGTGAGTGGTGGTCTAGTGCAAAGAGGGTGCCAACCACCCCCATGGGTTGCTAACCCATGGGATACTGGGTTTAGTTGTTTCTGAAGTGTTTTGAGTGTAGATTCTTTGGTAGCATATAAGATTTTCAATGACAAACCATGAATCCACTCTCATCTGCTAACCTTAAAGACACATAAACTTCAAAAATCACTTAAAAACCAGCCCTTTGCCCAATTCCTTTCAAATAATTCTGATAGCTTCCTGGCCCCCCTTGGGCACTACCACCCACCACACTCTGCTCTTGGACACCCCTTTGCCCCCGACGTGAAGCTATACATTTGCTGCAATCCTCATTATTCTCTATGAGGAATTCCAAAATAATTTTAAAATTCACCAATAATCAGGAGTGTCTGATTGCCTTGGAACTTTGTGGATAGTAGGCACCCCTCATTGTCTACCACCCATCCCACTTTTGTGCCCCTAGGTGCTCCACAATAGGGGATATGGGCTGGTTTAGGTCCCATTATACCCTATGAGAAAAATAATTAAAAATATTTCAAATATTCATAAAAAATCATAGGGGTGTCCGATTGCTTCGGGGTTTGCGTGGTTGTTGGCACCCATGGGTGCTCCACAATAGGGAATAATGGGCTGGTTCGAGTCCCATTATACCCTATGAGAAAAAAATAAAAATAATTTTCAAAAATTCATAAAAAATCGTACGAGTGTCTGATTGCTTTGGGGTTTGGGTGGCAGGTACCCCTGGGTGCCAGCTACCATCCTACCAATTTTTGGATTTCCAAACCAGTTCAAATTCAAACCGAACCAGGGGGAGGTTCGAGCAAAACCAACACTGAACCACCCCCTCCTGGTTCGAACCTGGTTCGAATTTGAACTGAACCAGGCAAACTGGTTTTGTGCACATCCCTAGAAATCAAGTTTCCTCAATTCCTCCCGCCCCCACCACCACCCCGGCAATGTGTGAACAAACTTTCACTCCTTTACCACATGTATGAAAATAGGTCACAGCAGAACACCACTCAGAGGCAGTCATTTTGCACAGCTGTGTTATATTTAGAAATATGCTACAACAGTTTGTGACTTATTCCAAGTAGACTACAAATCAGAGCTTGTTCCCACATACAGATGTTCTCAGTGTAGTGATTCTAGCACAGTTTATACATCTGTTATCATGAAACATGGCGCACCATATATGTACGTACTTTGAAAAAATAAGTTACAATTTGAGAGCTACTGTCAAGCTCTACATCATTTAAAAATGAATTAAAATACAGCAGTTAGTGGGTCTGGGGTTTTTAAAAAATAAAATATACTTAACTAAAAATATTGGCTGACATACCACACTACACGTTTGGTGGAATGTAACGCTTGTGCAGCTGCGCAAGAGAACTGTTGCACAAGCACAAAAATTGCACAGAGTTGTACAATAGTTCAACCATTACATATAATGGTTCTGCTGTCACAATGCCATTTGCACAATTTTTGTGCTTGTGCAAAGTTGCATTTCACTGTGTGTGTAATTTTGTGCAGTATGTCAGCTACTAACAATTACATACTTTAAAGTAAGTTTGTCCAGTTAAGGAAGAAAGGAACTGGTCATCAAAACACTCATCCTGTGATTGGAGGTGAATGTTCCCTACCCCTTTGATGCATATGAAATACTATACCTTCCCCACTGTCATCATTTTCACAGTTAGAAAACAGGTGAACATTTTGCTTGAAGAGAATAAATGTTGACACATCAGACTGGAGCATTACAAGGTTAAACAACACATTGCTTTAAGAACATGCTTTGCAGATACTGTATATGCTTTTTAAAAGTTCAATATGCTCTTATTGAACTACTATTTAACTTTTTTTTTTAAGCTCACACTTGCAAAGCATGTGCTTAGGATCAAGCCAAATGATACGTTAAATCTTACACACAGACGCCTAAGGCCTGGTTCATACATTTACTGACTCAAACACCTGTCTTCACCACCAGGCACAACGTGTATGAGGTGTGTGTTCCACATGGAGGCCTGATTTGCACCACTCTTCAGTGGGGCTTATGCACATATGGACCTCCATCTATAGTATCGCATCATACAATACTGTATGTGCAATTTAAAGAGAAGGACATGCACCTAGTCCCATCACCTTGCAAACAAGATTGCCCTTTGGAAAGTGTATGAACTGCACCTAAGCATTTACAGGTAATATGTCTAATGTAGATCAGCTGCAGTAAACATATGTGCAGTCTTTTTTTCATGCACTGCAGGACAAAAGCTACTGGCCAAGCACTTTTCAGACATCTAGAGATGCTTTAACAAGCACCATTATGGCTGCACTGGTCCAGCATTATCCTCCTGCCTTCAGGTAATAGTAATCTACAAGGTAGACCACATGACTGCTGACGGACTTGACACCCTCCTCAGCACCAGCCAGTGTTTGATGTCTGAATGGTTAATGGGCAGAGTTAAAGCTTACCACTCACGGCCACTAACAGCCAGGTATAACATTCATGAACGGCATAATTTCTGGCTCGACGGCGGTTTCCCTCAACATAACTGTTATATCAGCACTGTCAAACCAGCAGCATGGTCATTCAAAGTGTACTCTACTTTTCTCTCTATTCAATTTACCTACACAATTGCCAATACCACCTCGTGATGGCAATGGCAATAACAAAGGCCGTATTCCACAAACCTGCTTCCGTATCACACACACGTAAGAAGTCTGCTTACTACTGACACTTTGCACAGATCACAAAGGTTCACAGCTAAACAAAATACAAACAGGAAAACAGTCCTGTACAGTGTTGTTCTATCAGTCATTAAACAAATAAGCAACTCTGGCTAGTTATTTAAATTGATTGATGGGCTGGAGTTCTTTAACCCAAGAACACTTCCTTGTATTCAGAATTTAATACTATGGGTTGCTACAAATTTGTCATCCTCCCATATTTCCTTCCTCTTTGGCTTGGGTGCACCTTATAGTCAGTAAAATGAGTGTCTAAACAGCTATGTGATTTTTATTTTAAAAGTTACCATTACCGAAAGACCAACACATAATAGTCTATAAACTGATCAGACTTGCAATCATCTAGGAAACAGAGGGGTGAAGCTAATAGTCAGAATAGTACAGAGACAATGGGTCCTTTGCTCTCTTGCTCCTCCTGCCTGCATCTTCTGCCATTTGTTAAAATGAAAGACTCTAAAGAACACTAAGATACAATCAGACTATTGCACACTGCAATATCTAAAATGTACATAGTGCTTTTGAAAATGCTGATCAGAGTCATATGAGAATTTGCATTTTATTCTGGAAAATGTCTGACAGGTCCCCCATCAGCAATTTTTTAACTCCCTTGGAGGAATAAACCTCCAAAAATTGTTTCAAAGACAAGGACAACTGGGCTCTCATATATGGATGTATCCAGTGTTCCCTCTACCAGGCATTCCTAGATGTTATTGACTACAACTCCCAGAATCCCCAATTGCAGTAGCCTTTGCTTGGGGATTATGGGAGTTGTAGTTAACAAGATCTGGGAATCCTTGGTAGAGGGAACAGTGGATGCATCTGGAAGGTGAGAGCTCTAACAATGGAAGAGAGCCAGTGCTCACAGCCTTTTCTGTGACAAAATTTCACTTCCACAGCTGCTGCCTTCCTCACAACATGACAAATAAAAGCACAGGAGAGGTCCTCCCTTCACAAGCAGCATGACCATGTAAGCAGCAGAGACAGACAAGGGGGGTCAAGACATTCATATCATGATTTGGTCCACTGCTGTTTCCCCCACCTGTCGAAATTACACTGCAAAAAGAACATACGTTTCTTTCAAACCTACCACAAAATTAAACTCCCTCTGCATTATAAAGCCAGGTCCTGTACATTTCACCCACTTTCCCTTCCATAGTTTGTCTGTGGAATTTATCCTACTCCTTGTCACTCAGGTTTTCTCTTTGTGGGTTTTTTGCCTTCTGTTATATGAACACTCAGTGTTGCAGAAAATGGAGCCTTCTGAAGTGTAAATAGTTTAAAAACAAACAAAAAACAAACATAATTCTAATAGGGCATATTCCAAGAGGACTCAGTTCAGAACAAACCTTATTTTCCAACTAGTCAGTCTATTACTTCCACAAGTAGAGGCATTTTGGTGCCGTTGCAATGAATTGGCTCAACATATTTCCTACCTCCTTTGAAAATAGACAGAAGGATCCAATTAGTTTTCACACTTTAAACACAGAATTGCATCCTGACTGTGGACACCCAGTTTTGTTTTCTCTCAGTGTTCAAGGGAGATACTGAATTACAAAGAAAATGTAGACGCGAAGTTGGGATCCACTTAGTTAACAAATAGCATGCTTCCTGAGATTGTGGTAGAAAAATGTCTCACCATTGGTCCATAACACTCAGCACTTCAATACACAGAGGGAGGTCCTTTCCCCAAATACCTAGTTACTGCTCTAAAGTAGGTAAGTGGGCTATAAATATGTTTTGCTTATTGATTTTTCTGTCCTGTGCAAACACATTCCAACTAAAACCTTAACTTAATTCAGTTGAACAAAAGGTTTGAAGTGGAATACATAGCAGAAGAACTGTGTAACTCTGATCTGTGTATACTTGTGCCACAGAGATAAGTGAAACATGTTCAGAGAACACACCCCAAACTAATTTTAATACGGTTAAATCCCAGTATATTTCAAACAGCAGCCCAGGGAGAGCCTCAGAGGAACCTGGCCAATCTAAAGGTCTTCTCTAGCAGAAGGCATGTTTATAGCCTATCCTTCAGCATTTTAGGCAGATTTATACAAAACGGGACAAAATGTGGGACTGTTCCACTCACACATAGTGGTGGTTTGGTAGAAGAATGCTTCTCCTCTCTGGCTACACAGAGCACAGCCAACTAGTAGGATAAAATGCTATCAAGGTGCTGCATTTTCAGTTCCTTTCCATGTGAGCAAAAGTGCAAAGTCTAGAAAGTAGATTAAGGCCAACAACATTTGTCAAATGTCAGTACAAAAGAAGAAATCAGAGGAATCGATCACATACAAAAGGAAGGGGGGTTTGCTCTATAAAAACATCATTGCCGCGATTTGCTTTTATACCAACAGCCAGCAGGGGGTCCAATCCTCCCTGTTACTGGGTTACAATATCCTGAGCCAGAAAAAGCTAACTGGCTCATCACACTAGCCACTTTCCAATGATTTCGGTAACGCAGCAAGGAGTTCTACAGAGAAAAGCACTACTATGGATGGAAACCTCGTGGATTTCATTACTTGACAGAACTTGTTCCAGTGTACTTGTGAGAGGTGCTCGGGCTTTCCAGCAGCTCTTCGTCTTATAGTCATGCTCCAGTTCCAGTTGAAAGGAAGGATCCCCAGCATAACAGCCAGGCATTTTTACCACAGTCTGAGCATGGGTGAATTCCAGGCAATTCCTTTCCAAGGGCTCACTGAAGATGCGAGAAAGAGGAGTCTTGCCAAAGCTCAGAGTTCAGTGGTGAGTAAACATTTTGGCCTTGTTGCAGCATCTTCAGTAACAGGACTGAAAATAAGACAATACGTACATAAGATGTGTGTGTGTGTTTACACACACGTGTGAGTGCATACATGCAGGGGAGTCTGCTGGGGAAAGGGACACATTCCTCAGCACTGGATCTTGCAACAGAATAAATGCAGCTGGCTGAATCAGCCAGTCAATTTAACAACCCAATGGAGACTAGGCTACTTCTATTATCCTTTGGAACCAATCTGGTATTTTTTTCCTATGGGACACACAGAGGAAATAATGATGTTGATGATTGGTTTACTAGGTGGCCACTATGAACAGAATAATCTTTGCCATATATAGCCAACAATGACCAGATTTTATTAGTCTCTGTATGCACAGATAAGTGGAATGCACAAGACTGCCCCCTTTTGACATAATGGCCTAGTAGATGTATTTATTTTCTGTGTCTCATAGAAGTTACAAACACTGATGAAGTTGGACTACAAAACAGAAACACACCTGATGGAACCCCAATTAGTTAAAGGTTTTGGAATCACTAATATAATGGTGTTTCCTAATGCTCAATAGGATAATTGCATTAGTAAAACATCCTCAAAACAAAATATAATTTGTTAGAATGTCAGTAGCATGACATTCCTTTAATCCACTACAACGATCAGGAAGAAAATAATTACCTGGCCATGATTTCAGGTGGTGAGAGTGGTGGTGGAGAACCTGTCAAGACTGACAGTGTCTCATTGTTCCCCTTCACTGCCTTGAGCGCTAAAGCAATGTCATTCCCCAAAGGCCCATTGGAAACCAGTCCGCTCTGCATTCAGGAAATTGGAAGAAAGGAAGCTAGTAGGATGATGCAAACCAACCTGACTTGAGGCACAACCACACATTTCAGCAAATGCATGCTCCTAATCACATTTCCCGAGATAAAGCCAATCAAGATGGGAACTTCTAAGCGTGCGGAACCTTTCCTATGCCCACCAATTATTTTCTGCAAGTGTGTCCCCACCCCACAATGGCTGTTTTCTACTAGCTGGGCTTATTCCCCCCACCCCGCATTCAGATCCTGGCCAAGGAAAACAAAGCTTAAGAACATCTTGGGAAGCATTTGCAAGGAAAGAAAGGACTTATCCAAGAGGGTTCTTTCTGGTCATATGAAAGGACGGCATCCTTTGAGAAGTGCCGGAGGAGTCAGCCGCCTCCCTCTGTTCTGCCCTTTCATGGCCAAAAAGAGTTGGGCAGCCCCACAGCCACTGCCAATTCTCCCCCGCCACAACATCTGCCTTACACAAAACACAGGCTTGGGAATGTGCAGCTCTGCCTGGCAGGCACTGATAAGGTTGAAGAAAATTTATGCACAGTCCTGTTCTTCCAGGCAAATGAGCAGCCTGAAAATATGTCAGGATACACAGACACTGCGTCTGGACTAGACTAGACCCGGATTACCAAGGTGTCACAGCTGTCACCAACACTACAGGAAAAGACTAAGTACTCTATGCTGCAAGTATCCAACTTGCAACAAGACAGACTTTCGTTTGGAATGCTATGTAATACCAATGGTGGGATTTTACAAACTTAATTACACCAAAGTAATTTGTATGGCTTTTTAAAAAAAAAAATGAACTCCAACACCATGTTACTCTTACCAGCAGCTGATCAGACATTTTTAAAAAACTCATGTTCTTAAAATGTTTTTAACATTTTTAAATGTTGATTGGTGTTAAATCAACTGCTAACTAGGGAAAGAGGCACCTTTTAACATGGTGATTCTCTTTATTGAGCAGGAGGAGAGTAACTGGCCCTATCCACCCCCAGCATAATACCTCCAGTGACTGTTGCAAGTGTCTCTTATGTTTGTGAGCCCTTTGGGGACAGGGATCCATCTTAGTTATTTATTATTTCTCTGTGTAAACCACTCTGAGCCATTTTTGGAAGGCGGTATAGAAATCAAATTAATAATAATAATAATAATAATAATAATAATAATAATAATAATAATAAATATTCAGTAACTTACTGGCACTAACCACCTGGGCACAACTGTTGATGGTGAAGATACCTAAAAACCAGAAGCAGACAAGAATCTCAGACAACACAAAAAGCCCTTGACGCATCTTGTCATTAGCATGAGATTTTATATTAGGCAGTATATAAATTCAATAAATAAATAAGTGAGCTGTTCTCACATGGTACAGGGTACTGGCAGGGATCAAACGAAAACTTAAGGCCTTTTTACACAGTCTCCCAATGTAGCTCAAATAGAGAGAGGGGAAGCTGAACCTGCCTGCTGGCCCCACCCCTGACTTCCATGCATTAGGCAGAATGTCTGAAAAGGTTGCCCAACTGTCTGGAGCACCTAAGCATGTACAGCTGCACGCACACCTGTCAGCAGGTGTGATTTTGGCGAGTGGGCGTGGGGTCATCAGGTGTAGGGCCAAAGGGTGTTGGTCCTGCCCCCCCCCCATACATTTTTAGTCTAATGATGCATGGAAAGTGTTTTGAAGGCACTAATAAGGAAGGTGGTCACTTGGGCTGTAATATTTGCAGCCACTCCAGCACCTTGCTCCTGTGAGTAACACAGGACTGCAATATAGCCCAAGGCTCACTTATCAGAGAATTATTACACGAGAAACCAGCTCAGAGGCATATTAGACAAGAAGCAGAGGCGCCTTATGTGCAGATTATGCAGGCATAAATCCATCATCCTTTTCTTCTCAAATTATCAGGAGCACAATGAAATCACAGGAGTGTCAAGCAAGGAAGAGGCACCATTTAATTCTCACTCTTACCCGAGGCATGGCTTCTGTAAAGTCAATTAGATTCTCTGTCTGTGATGTTAACAAAATCTCCGGGTCCTCTGGAGAATTCTGCAACACACAATTGTTAATTAAATTACAATCACCAGACAGAGCTGGCTGAGGGATTTTTACAATCTCATACACCTTTAAAAAGCTGTAACTTGTGGGATTAAAGTTCATAAATCCTCACTCTTAGGGAGTCCTTTCTGTCTGCTACTTCATGCATTTGGTAGGCTGAGGATACTACCAAAAGCAAATTGAATCCAAGGAATACAATATAGTAGCAGAGACTTACTGTTGCTTCTCAAATGTCCAGATTCTGTTTATGGAGGGAATCAGACTATACATAAAATAGGCTTTCAATTCAGCAATTTTTGGTATCTGGCACTCCAACCTTTAAGGGCAGCTTTTGAAAATAGTGAGTAGGTAGAATCAAGGAAGAAGCACCATTTGGAAGCTTTGCTGCTGCAAGCACTTTGACACACAAACTCCAGTGCTTTGCATGCAGGGTATAAACCACCTCTCCTCACAAAGAGGCCATGTACCTTTAAAACAGCAGCCTCCTCCTCTGCAGGAACCAGATTAAGACGACGCAACAAATCTTCAGGGCTAGAGGCAGCATTATCCTCATTTAATTCATTCCTGGAAGATGAAAACAGGTCTATCACAATGCACAGGGTGTGTGAAATAACAAGCACTACTTCCAATGATGCTTAGCTGGAAGACAAGACAATTGGTCACTGTAGAGCAAGGAGAAGATTACTGCCAGGAGGCAAAGGCAGCCTTTGAAGTTCTTGCTGTGTGACCGACAGCATCTCAGCACCTGCTGCCTCAAGGAAGCCCCCTGCACCTCCAGGTGCCAGACAGGCATTGTGCCACAGGCAGATGGCTGCATAAACGCGCTGTTCCAGAGTGTTCAGCTCACACTCCTTGCAGGAAGCTGGGGTCCCAAGTGGTTCCGATGCTTTCAACCACCAAATTAGAATATGCCAAAGGCTTTGTCTGTCCTCTGACACCAGCTAATATACGTTTTGTGGAAAGGGCAAAATCAAAGCTCTTGCAGATCCACTTAACATATGGAAGCCAGGAGAAGACCAATAGCCCTGGTTTCCTTTAAATCCCATAACTCCTACACTATTTTTCAACTGCCTCATTTCATTCCCTTTGATGAGCAGACAATTTTTGTTCTATTTCTGTTAGCAACCGAATATAACATGTGCCACCTCTTAGGATTTTAGGTTGGAAATATAGTATCTTTCAGTAAATTCGGGGTGTGTGTTGTTCCTTTATTTTGCAAAGTCTGCAAGGACCAAGTTATGAAATAAGAGACTCACTGGTTTAGGAACAAGTGGTTAAGACTGAGCAAGTTATGGGACCAAGCACAGCTGGCTGTAATTCTTGTCATAAAAAGCTACCATGAGAGCAGTTAGTGAATACACAAGAGAACTTATTAAGTCATGAAACAGAGAATCTTCATTAGCATACTGGTTTCCATGGAAGTTAGCAGTGATGTAGCTAGAATGCGGTTATTCTAAAACATGTGCTATAGTACACAGGTATGTTTTTGGTCCAGATATTGCCTTTTAGTAAATAGACAGGTCTAAAGTTGCAGTAATACTAGTCCTCTTCTAAGGAAGCAAAACCTGATTCAAGATGAACTGCACACCTACTTATCAAATGCTTATTTATTATTATTATTATTATTATTAGTAGTAGTAGTAGTAGTAGTAGGATGGAAACTTTTAAAAGAAACAAAATGCATAGCAATGATGTCCATCCAGCAAACGTCTCAAGAGGAAGCAACACTGAACTAACTGGTAAGGCATGCCAAAGAGTTCTCTTCCTTCTTTGGTACTACTTGATTCTGGAAATGCCATGCTAATTGTTCCTCAGTCTCTGAAAGAAAAGCAGGAATGACTAACCCACCAGGAAACGGCCAGAATTAACTGAGTGGACCATTCGGGGCTCAGCTGTTTACTCTCTCCTCGGCTACTTAATCTCTACACATCCCTGCAATCCCCACAGTTCCCTTGTCAAAAGAACATTCCCTCCCAGAAGACTTACTGGACGAAGGTATTTGAGACAGGCATTCCTTTCAGCCCCTCTCTTGGCTCCTGGAATACGGGACTGTGGGCTTGCAGAGGGCTGTTCTGAATTTTTCCTGACAGAAGAATGCTCCTGAACAAAGCAGATCCAAAGGGTTGAGCTCCTGTCCCAATGATCCCCAGAGCACATTCTTCACATCAACATTAAAAAAGCACAGTAGCTTGGGACCCATTTAGCCCAAATAGCCTATTGGCCATTTTCAGCTGCATACCAAGGGCTGCACATACCGCCACACTGAGGTAGCCCAAGTTCTGTTACTGCTGGGGAAAATGGAGTTCTGCAGCTTGTATCCATGAAATAGGTTTTCATTTTAATACAGTAGGTGTTAATTTTGTATAATTTTCCCCCTGCAGCAATGCCTCATTCTCAGCCACTGGAGAAGTCCTCTGCTTCACTTCTGAGATTTCACCAGGAATTGCCCACACAAGTCTGTCTTCATGGTCTCAGGGGCTGGAAAAATGTGTGGCTACTGAATGCAGTGCTCAATGGGCATTTCTCTCTTAGTGGCATGTGGTCACAGAAGTGCAGGACACCGAACAAAGTAAGCGCTCTGCTTATTTTTCCATTTCATGTAACTGGTACCAATTTAACAGACAAAAATCTTTACAAGTCCTTAGCCTGTAGGAAGCCAGTAGTAGCAGTAGCAGCTGTTGCTGACAATTGTCTCTATGGCATTTATTATTATTGTTATTTGAGTTATAGTCTCCTTGTTTATTAGTAGTGCTCACATACTGCACATAAGTGTGGTAATTCTCTCAAAACTCCTGCTAGTTTCTGTCATTTGACATCTTGTTTCAATATTGCTACCGTATTTTACTGACTATAAGACGCTACGGACTATAAGACACACCTTAATTTTAATCCAGTTTTTCAGAGTTTTAACATATTAAACTGTTAAAACATATAAGATGCACCTGAATTTTGGTGGATATTTTTCGAGGAAAAAAGTGAGTCTTATAGTCCATAAAATACGGTATTTGTGTTTTTTTTTAGCTTATGCGATTACGTTATTTTCTGCTTTTAACATTATGAGATACATTAAGGGCTGAAAAGTCCCACAAATCCCAAGATAAACACTGACACTAAGTCACGGAAGTTTTGCTACAGCTCGACTCCCTTGAATTAAGGGAAGAAATCTAGACACATGCATTTGTTCTGAGGACCAGATGGTGAAAGCTGTCTCTGTCAGGCTCCGAAGCAAGCAGTATTCAAAAGCAGTCTTCCCTCCCATCCACAAAGTTAATAAATGAAGGGTGGGGGCGGAGATAAATCACAAACATGCCAGTTTACTTCTAAATTAAGCATTACAGATAACTGCAGAATGCAGAAATAGTGTCCTTCACCACAATCGCATACTTTCAAGAACCTTTTCAACGCTGCTGCTGCTTCTTTACAGAGTGACTGAAGATACCTGCTTACACCACAAGGAGCGAGTGCAGAAGAACCTCAGCACATTTCACCCACAACCCATATACCTGGCAGCAGCATCTTGGAGGTTAGTGTTCTTGTTGCCAGACATGCTGTCCTCCCTTGTGATCTGAAAGAAAACAGATAGAAGGCAATGGTTCAGAAACTTTCGTTTTGCAGAGGTTTATAATTTTGCAAAAAGAAAGGAGTTTCCTCTCCAACAGGTCAAAGTTGTATCACAGGCTGGCTGTTCAAAGAAAGCACTAGGACACCGTGGCCGACCTCCTAACAAAAGCACACAGGCGTGCCAGACCCACAATTGGTGTGCCAGCCCCCCAGTTCCTCTACACGAGTGCTCTTGTGCAAGTGGGCAAAATGTCTCCACTCTGCCCGAGCTCTGGACCCTCAGCTATGTATTGCCTCTCTTCCAGAGTGCACCTGAAGCTTGGGCACAGCGGGGATGGTTCCCCCACTTGCACAAGCACAGACACAGAGGGACGGGGAGAGTTGCTTGCAAGTTCCAGTTGTGTCCCCACAGCCCCTCCTGATCCATGCACTTTGTGATTCAGGATGTCAGCCAGCATTTTAAGTAGGGAGACTGAAGAGCCTCCTTTCTCCAAGGAGACAATATTTCCATATTTATCTAGTTCTTTATTTCTTACGTTTATGTAACTTCCTGCCTTATTAAGACTCCCAAGACAGTTCAGAGTATAATTATGAGTTAAATACAATATTAAAACCAATTCCACAATAAAAGTAATAAAGACTCTTTAAAAACCAGCAAGGTCAAAATAGTTGCATTGAAAGCAGTCAGATAAAACTGAACAGCACCTCTTGACAAATCGCTCGAAGCACAGAAAGGACTTAACATGCTTCCAGAAATTTGAAGGAAGACAACCTCCACAGGATGGGTATTGTGACAGAAAAAGTGCTGTCCCTTGTAGCCCTCTGAACCTCAAGGGACAGACATGTGGAGCAAAATAACTCAGATGTGTCTAGATTGCAAGAGTGACACTAACAATGAATCCAAGTACTTTTTCACATTCAGTCACTCCAGGATCTTAAAGTGTAGCTGGGCTCAGATTATAATGTCGCCGATAAACCGCACGGAGGAAACGGAATTCCACTGACAGCTCCAACAGTAAGAAGTACAGGATTCAGCAACATTTTTTGTAACTGTGACAACAGCAGCAGCAGTAGGGTGAACAACAATGTGATTGTAAGGAAATGCTTACACCTGTAATTGCAGCAAAAATGTGCCACTGACTACAATGTTTAATAAACACTACCAATGTTTTACTAGCTACTGTGGATCTCTTGAGGAAGGTAATCTGATGCCTGGTTTGTTTCATGTCAAGTGCACTAAGAAACCCTTGTCACTGGGCAAGGATGCTACAGGGCCACGCAGGCGGACAAATGGGGGTGAGAGACACTTCCTGCGTACGTACACATGTACACACACTCACTCACATATTGTATCTTCTGGCGGATTGTTTTTAAAATTGTAAGTTACTTTGGGAGACAAACATGGCTGAAAAGTGGGGTATAAATATAAGATAAGGAAACACACAAAAGGCAAACCAGGCTTTCCCTTGGTCTCACTGGTGACAACAAGCTGACACAGGAACAGAGGAAGCTGCCTGATACCAAATCAGACCATTTATCCATCTGGCTCAGTACTGTCTACACTGAGTGGCACTGGCTCCCCCGGGTTTCAGGCAGGCTTTCCTGGCCCGACTGGAGAGACCAGGCATTGAACCTGGGACCTTCTGCATGCAAAGCAGGAGCTCTGCCACTGAGCTAGGGCCCCATGGCGTAGGGTCAGACCCTAGACACTTTATTTTGCAAAGCCACTGCAAAGGGGATTAAAAAATCATAGTAAGATGCAAGGGAAGAACACTGTTGTACAGAAAGGAATAAAAGGTTAAGGGATGGCTTGTAGGGATGTGCATGAACCTGTTCAGAGGCCCTTTTACAGGCCTCCGAACAGGTTCGAACACCAGTGCGGGATGCTGCTTTAAGAGTGGAGGAGAGTGCATTTACCCCTCCGGCTGCTTTCCCCCTGCTGGTGCTCATTACTGGTAAAAACCTTCAGGAAGGCAACATACCTGCCTGCCGCCCCTTCCCCCTCCTCAGCTGGAAATGGCCAGAAGTACCAGGTGTGTGTGCACATGTCGCGTGCACACACGTGCCCATCTGACGGGCACCTGGTACTTCTGGCCACTTCCGGCCGAGGAGGGGGAAGGGGCGGCAGGCAGGTATGTTGCCTTCCTGAAGGTTTTTACCAGTAATGAGCACCAGCGGGGGGGAAAGCAGCGGGAGGGGTAACTGCACCCTCCTCTGCCCTTAAAGTTGCACTCCCCCGGCATCGAACTTTGAACCACCCCTCCCAGTGGCCACTTCCGGCCAAGGAGGGGGAAGGGGTGGCAGAAAGGTATGCTGCCACCCCAAAGGTTTTTACTGGCAATGAGCATCGGTGGGGGGAAAGCAGCGGGAGGGGTAAGTGCACCCTCCTCCGCCCTTAAAGTTGCACTCCCCCGGTGGCGAACTTCGAACCACCCCTACCATTGGCCACTTCCGGCCAAGGAGGGAGAAGGGGTGGCAGGGAGGTACGCTGCTGCCCCAAAGGTTTTTACCAGCAATGAGCGCTGGTGGGGGGAATGCGACGGGAGGGGTAAGTACGCCCTCCCACACCCTTAAAACAGCACCCCCGCCAGAATTGAAACGCCCTGCTGTGGTTCCGTACACATCCCTAACGGCTTGTCTCTAAGTACAAAACAAGTTTTCCAGAGTGAGACAAGGAGGTCCTCATCAAACTTTTGAATGTTAGTTTTCACTCATGAGAATCTTCAATTTATATTCTTTAAGAGCTGCAACCAGATTTTTTTTGGGGGGGGGAGGGGCTCACACGGCACTGCAGAATGAAGAGGAGGAACACTCATGGTTGATATACTTGCACCCATTTGTTTTGCCTTCTCTCTCTCTCTCTCTCTCTCTCTCTCTCTCTCTCTCTCTCTCTCTCTCTCTCTCTCCTTTTTGAGGCACCACTGCTACTACTTTTTATATACTGCTTTTCAATACAAACATTTTCAAAGCGATTTACAGAGAAAAAGAAGCAGATGGTTCCCTGTCCCCAAAGAATTCACAATCTAAAAAAGAAACACAAGCAACACCCACTGGAGGGATGCTGGGCTGGGGGCTGCCTTGCCGTGTCCCTGTTTCACCCTTATTATGGGAGTCACCAGAGCACCCGCATACCAGGCGGAAGGAACACTAGCAAAATCTCACTCGAAGGGAGGGAGAGCTGCAGAAAATGAACACCGTCATTTCCCCTGCCCACAAGAGCAAACAGGTGCATCACTTACCTTGTGCACTGCCTCCGTCTGGGCCTTCAAAATGTTGCTCTTGATGTCTGTGGGCAACCGCATGGAGGGATTCCCTGGGCTCTCCATTACATTGTTGAGACACTTCTCTGTCAGTTTCACCACCTCCTCCTAGAAGGCAACACAGTCACTTTGATTTGCAGCATCTTTCCAGGGAGAATCTGGGTAGGGAGGGTTAGGTTTACCACCATGGAGAGCAGCACAGCGGCCACAAGTGTCATTAATGAAGTTGCACGTCAGCATGTATTGCCTTACATACACGGTTTCCTATGTTGAAATTCACTCTGGATGTCTGCCACCATTTGGCATAACTCAACAGTGCAAAAGCAGTTCCCACAGTAAATTTGGCACTTCTCTTGGGCAAGAGGAGACAGGACACAGGGATTTGATTTGAAAATTGCTTGTTCTCAAGGGGAAACCAATTGCTAGGTCTGATATACCTCCTGCAAATTCTGCAAATTCCAGGAATAGGGATGGCACAAGCTTTTTACTTCTGGGGCTTTTATGAACAGCAGGTTTTACTGCGAGTTTATGGGGAGGCTTTACTGCAAACTCCCAAAAACCAACACAAAGAATGGATTTTTTTTAAATCCCGGAGATAAATCAGGTTATACACTCTAATGCACAGTGAAAAACCTGAATTGTGTGTGAACTGCTCTCCAATAACCTGCAGGGACTTCGGGGAAAATCTAGCCGCTATGTGAACGCACCCCCTCCATTCCAGAGGAGATGTGAGTTAAAGGGCTTCAAAAGCCCCTGTGAAAAGCTTCCAAGTGGCTGAAGCACAAGGTCTAAGAGTTGTGCCTCAATATCAACTGCAGTGCTGCAGATATGAACACAGTATCTGTATTCCTGCAACATTCCAGGACATCTTGGATCACACACTGCTGGCTCCCCTCAACATGCTGCCTCCTCTGGCAATCACCTGAGTTGTCTGTGGAGCCAGGCCAGCCTTGATCAACCAGCTGCTGCTGCTGCCACCACTTCAACCTTGCCACAGACTTTCTTCTCCTGGTAGAGAAGGCAAGCTGCAGCAAGGATCCATTGCTCTCATCTAAGAGGCAGGGATTGAACTCTGTACAGCTACCTGTTCTTGCTGCCAGGAGAATGTTCCCATGCACTTTAAAAAATATCTTTAACATGCTAGATATATTCCAGGAAATAAAACCGCTCAGTTTTACCTACTCATCAAAATGCCTTCACCATTAGCTACGCCAAATCTGCTCTTTCCTCTGCAGCTCCTTTTCTCCATCCTTCTAATCTACACCAAGATCCAAGAAGGATAACAAAAGGACATCACTCTTTCTCCCCCACCCCCGTCATCCATCTTTGGTCTTCCAGCCATAATCACACTGCTTTGTAGAGACAACGGCTGCTGAAACAAGTCCAGATTATTTATTCTGCCCATTATTGTATTTAGCCATTCAGGAGTTGGTTTTCAATAGAAGTAATTGTTCCTGTGAAATGCCCTTGCAACTATACTCAGTCACAAATGGTTCCAAAGTTAGAGTAAGGGCCAGAGGAGCTACAGCTTAAGAGTAGTTTTGCAGTGCTTTTCTAACTATATTCGAGTCTAGACTGTTTAGCTTGGTTTTCAAGTTACTTTTTCTCTACCTATTGCTCACTGCAGAAGACCTTTTAGGAATGAAAACTAACCTTTAAAAAGAAAAGGAATGGGATTTCGCTTTTATTGTTCCCTGCATTCCAGAAACTCAAGACACTGGAATGCCTGTGTATTTAAAAATTAATTGCTCCCTTCAGTGCCAGCATGCTTGTCAAGCGTTTGGCAGTGCCAACATTACACGCTTCCAGTCCAGCAAACGGAGGCAGTTAGCTGCCAGAAACTATAGCAGCAACCTTGTAAGAATAAGGTCATTCATACAATAGTTTCAAACATGCAAGCTACAGATGTACTTATTTTCCAACCAAAGATTTCAATGCAATTCTAAAACTAGAAAATTAATGTTGACAAAGCAAACATTTAAGGAATTATTTTTGATAGTGGGATACAATCTGAGTAACTGAAACAGTATATTTGGTGTATATTTTATGATTTTAAATAGTAGTGTTTATGTGACTTACATTAAATTAGGGATGTGCCAAAATGCAACCCGGAAGCTGAATCGTGGGGCACCTCCCTTTAAAAATGAAGGCTTCTCGAGCCCCTTTAAAGTGGAGAAGAGCAGGTCTATACCTGCTCCTCCAATCGCTGCCATCACCATACTCCTGGCACTCCCTGAAGGATTAACTGCACACTGGCGGGGGGTGGGGTGGGCCTCCCAGCTGCCCCTGCACCCAATGCCAGCATGCACACAGTCTCTGCACTTGTGTGGCTGCACAAAGCTTACTGTTCCCCCGCCACCCACCCCAGATCAACCATGTATTGTTGCCAGGAGTGTGAACTGTGCTCCCGGATGTTCCCTGGCTGCGCTAGGCAGTGTGGAGTTCTGGAGGCCGTGATGACACATCTCAGCCTCCAGGTATCCCACAATGCACCGCGCACTGCACATTGGGAATTCCCTAATGAGACGGGCGCTCTAGGCACCCATCTCTCCATCTCCATGGGCTAAACAAATCCTGAGGAGACACACGATCCTGGAACCTGGGCTAACGGCATGCTCCCAGTGGTTCTCATGTGCAGCCCAACCCAAGCTCAGTTTCCCTAGCCTGGGTTAGGCTGCGTGTGAGAACAGCCTCAACATGTGTGTCTCATCCCCCAAAACAGCTCTGTTCTCGAATGACTCAGCAAGATCTATTTTCTAGTCACAGACAGACAGTTGCAATTTTTGGTTCCGGCAAGGGTGATATTTGCTTAAATTACTATCCCTCTGGAGCTTAAGGAGATTTAGGGGCAACAGAAGATAGGAGGGATGAAGTTGTGTACCAAGGGTAAACAACTGAAAGATCTGTGAGCCACTCCCAACCTATAGCAAGGGGCAAGGAACACATTTAAATAAAAGAAAATTTAAATAAAAGAAAATGTAAGCATAATGGTACAATAAAGGCAGCCTGAGCTCAGTAGCTTTTAATGGGGAGCCTATAATAAAAATGTGAGGGCTCAAAATGCTGCATTAACGTTCAACCTGCAATTTCAAATCTTCTGGAAGGGTAGAAAACAACACAGCACTGCATGCCTAAGTTAAGAAGACAATCTGCTGTGGTAGTTTGAAGGCACAAAGGTAAATTTGGTAAACCAAGCTATTGTAAAGAAGTCAACATATATTGACATAGATCACAATCCTTTGAGTAGAGAAAACCATGACTTTGCCCCCTCAGAAGAATTGCACCTTAGATTGAAAAGATAAACTGTCCCTCTGCAGTAGTATACAGTACTGAAAAATCCCTGCACCAATTATACAAAGGCATCCATGACACTTCACATTTTTAATTACAACGAATGACTCCCTCAACACAGATTCTATGTTATATGAAAGTACTAATCTCAACAAATTCATAGTTTTACTTGTAGGGTATTTGTTGATTAAACCAGTACTCAAAGGATACATACTTAGTTTGTCTCAAACAATAATAATTGTTTGAAATATATCCATTTCCTTAATTACGAAGATCTTGTTTTCTTTGCCTACTAAAGCAGAACACAGCAGCAGCACTACAGAGACACTGAGCAGGATTGTGTGTGCTTGCTTTTGTTTACGAGGAAGAAGAGCCATCAGCAGAACAGAACCCAAAGCTAATCTTCTTACAGACAACGTAATCTTTATAATACACTAGGTAAGAACTGTGCACAAGGCATAGACAAAAGCCATTAAAGAGATGAGCATGTAGAAGTAGCTACCTCTTCCTTAAGAGGAAGTGCTTCAATATATGCTCTGGGGAGCTCCACGGTGTTGCTACCAGCTCCTCTGGGGGCTACTCAGGGACAGGCCTTTTCTGTTGTCGCCCTGAAGCTTTGGAATGCATTCCCTGTTGAAGTAAGAATTTTCCTATCTCTGGCCGTTTTTAAGAAGCTGCTTAAAATACACCTATTCACCCAAGCTTTTCATCAGATTTTAATGTGATTTAAAAATTGTCAATGTTTAATTGCTCTTTTATTATGCTGTATTTATTATGTTGTATTTATTGTAAACTACCCAGACACACAAGTTTGTGCAATATAGAAATACACTAAACATATATAGTCTGAGAAACAGAAACAGCAATTATAAGGGCTTGCGGGTTCTTCAACATACTCTGTAATCTATAACCCCGTCACTCCTGCCACACCGAGGGGACCCCATTGACGATTATTTTTATCCTGATTTTCAGCTAAAAAGCTAGCTTCTAAAGTAGCTCACAACAGTTAAAGTATGCATTGAATACTTTAAATCCAAATTAAATCACGGGCTTTCATTGTGCCTGCTTATCCAAAGTGTAATATTCACATAAGCAGTTTTAACAATTACATGTTGCAAAGTCTTGTTTTAGTACAGAATGCTAATTCAGAGTACTTAAGCAAAAGCTTAAACACCCCAACACTTGATTAAGTCCCACTAAAATAAAAGGAATATAAAGATCAATTAAATAACTCCTCCTGACCAAGAATGAAGCAGGGTACACTAATTGTGGTTATAACTCTGCATTAAATAGCCTAAATTTGATTAAATTACTGAAATACAGCAAATAGACACAGATGGTTTCTGAACCACTCCAGGTAATTTCAAGCTCTTTTTTGGGAAACCTATTATAGAACCTAGTTGTCTTTTCAATAAATATATGCAGATATTTTTGGAATTCCAGAACACACACCTGATTTTGGTACTAGAAAATCCTCTACCTCATTCACAATGAATATGAATCTAGTCATGCAGAAGCTCTCAACAAATCTGTATCAAATTAACGAGTAGTAACTTGTCATTAGAACTTAAACTTGACCAACAACAATCACAGGAAGGAGTGCCGAGTACCTGTTTGTTGACATTGACATTTATGTTGGAATGGGGAACTGGCACTGGGCCGAGTTCTGCTTCCAGCTGCTTCAGTTTCAGTGATGAGTCATCAACTACTAAATAAATACATAAATACATAAATAAATAAGACTGGAATCCTGCTCCAAAAATCTTTGCATTTCTTTTTTGTTGTTGCTATCAACCAGTTACCTAAACCAGAAAAGGCCCATGGAATATGAATGCCTTGCCTGATGCCAGCCCCCCTCCCTCTCCAGGCCTGGGGAAAACAACTAGCTGCAGAACACAGAAAAGAACCAAAACGAAACCTTTTAAAAGGTAAAGCCCAGAGATGGGTAGGATATACTTGGGATCCACTGAAAAGAGAAAACAGATTTCCAGCATTTGTGGCTGTAAAGAAACTTTTACAAGTACATGATAACGTTTGTGGAAGCAGAACAAGATATGGGGAGAAGATGAAGGAGCAGGGTTTGGACAGAGAATCTAGTGGTGTTAGAGCAAGGGTTCAAATGCCCTAGTCACCTAGTGGGTCGAAACAGACCGTGACTTGGCTCGTGGGGGCCGAGGTAAATTTTTAGGGTGCTAATTATTAAAGTAACCCTTAATATCAATCAATCAATCAAATCAAATAATTAAAATGAATTTAATCAAAATTTAACTTTTGAAGTTCTGGCAGGCCAAGATTAATTTAAATTAAATTAAAATAAACTGAATTAAAATTCATTCTAATAAAATAAATATAATACAATCTGTACAAAATACACAACGATAAAATGCATTGCTCTGCCTTTCCACCTCTGCCAAATCACCCCACTTAACATGGAGCACTTGTGGCGGGGGGGAGAGAAGTTTTTCTGTTAATTTTTGATTAAAATGTTACACTTTGATCTTTCACCACTCAGGCTTTTTCGAGAAGGGAGAGGGGGAAAGAAATTGGGAAAGGATGGGGCAGGCTTGGCTTGACAAGGGGGGAGGGGGCTGGGGATGGTGTAGGCTTTAACGAGAGGGAGGGGGGTAGAAAGAGGGAAAGGATGGCACAGTCTTGATGAGGGGACGGGAAAGGACTGGGGGGCGGGGGTCGAACTGCCTAGGCAAAGTCCTGCTGCTGATGCCTTGCCATCCAGAGAGCCTGTTCTTGCCACGCGGGCTGTCAGGGAAACAGGCAAGGAGGAAAGCAGAAGAAGAGTTGAAGAGAAGAGTTGGAGGGAATGGGCAGCAAGTATGGCAGGGAAACAGGCAAGGAGGGGAGCAATTGTGGAGAAGAGTTGGAGGGAATGGGCAGCAAGTTCAATGGGACTCGTTTTTACCCCAGACAGTACTTCTCCCCGGCAGCTCCTGCTGGGCTCACTTCCTCCCGCCTTCTCCAGCAGCTCTCAACTATTGGAGCCTTCCATGTGGCTCGGGAGCTTTCCTGCACCTGCTCACTTCTCAGGCAGCTACTGACTACCCTTGCCTCCTGAGTCCTACATGTGGCTCGCTTCTCTCCCCGTCCCCCCAGCCCTCCACATAGCTTGGGAGCTTCCTTCTCCCGCCCACCTGCCCGTTTCTCAGGCAGCTATTGGCTGCCCTCGCTTCCTGAGCCCTCCACGTGGCTTGCTTTCCTGCTCGCTTGTCTAATTAGCTTCCGAGCACCTCAGCTGCTGCCAGGGCACGAGCTTCCTGGAAATGAGGGCACATTTAGAGCATGCACGCGCCCTGTATCTCCTTCAGGGCACACATGGGCCTGCATTTCTAGGAAGCTCCTGCCCTGACAGCAGCCGAGGCGCTCAGGAACTAATTAGAGAAGTTTTGCAGGAAAGCGATCACGTGGAGGGCTCAGGAAGCAAGAGCAGCCAATAGCTGCCCGAGAAATGGGCGGGGCAGGGAACGAGCACTGTGGAGGGCTCGGGAGGCAAGTAGCAGGCCAAGGTCTTGGGAGGCAAGGAGGCGACTGGTGGGCCAGGAAAACAGGCCTCACAGGACAGATGCGGCCCACAGGCTGTATGTTGCACAGGCCTGTGTTAGAGAGATGTCCAGTCCCTGAACAATTTCTTGGCTATTTCCAAAATGGGTCTTTGTTCTGAGCTGCTGAAACTAGTTTAGTCTCTATTATCATCTCAATTTGGATGGGCTGCTATTTTTGGTTTCAATCCCATGTCTCTCTTCCACCCTAATGTGCAAAACGCACGCACACGCACGCGCACACATGCATCATCTGTGTGCTCTCTCTCTCTCTCTCTCTCTCTCTCTCTCTCTCTCACACACACACACACACACACAGAGTTTGAGTTTGGATGTTCATGTACCATGCATACAACTTTGATCCGTTATATGTATGATGTTCATCACAATATACTCAGGTGCACAAAAGGCAGAAAATAAATAAATGTGGTTGCTATCACTGGCCCAGGAAAGAGGTTTATTTCAGGGTTTCCTTAATGACATATGAAAACAAAATTTGCCATCCTTGACTATAGCAAAAGATAAAGGGAGGGATGGACATAAGTTACTATCGGTCGTAATATGTCCCAGAAGTAGTTTCATAACAGTGCCAATAAATAACCATTACAATAGGACCCCTATTCAACCAATATCTGAATTTTTTACTCACCAGAATCAGGATTTCCAGTCAATTGATGGTCACAGAAATCAGGTCAAGAATGCTTCCTTTTACATAAAATAGTGTGTGAAGTCCATAGAGCACTTCATATGCTTTGCAGTCTTACACACAATTAACAAAAATGTCTGAGCGTCCTAATAATGATGATTCTACAGAGAGTTTCCTTACCAGCAGGATCTGCTTTCTCACAAGGGTGTTCCTTTATGCTCTGAGGAGAGAAACTAAAGCCTGCCTCTTCTCGAACTCCAGCTGAGCCTCCGGGAGGGGACAAGCCAACAGCATTGTCAACACATGTTTCCAACAGTTTCTTGTTATCCAGTAAATCAATGACCAGAGGCATACTATACAGGATAGTAAAAGAAAACAAAGCTTCACACATAAGTTCAATACAAGTGTGCACAATATGCAGGTACAGGCAAAGGGCTCCTTATGCACCTGTCTAGCTTCCCTCCCATTTGAAGAACCTGTCAATCTGTGTCTGGGTTGGGCTCAGGTAAGAGCTCATGTCAGACAAGTTTTTTTAAAAAAACTTTATCTAAAGTAAGTAGCTGAAGGAGCTTATACTTTAACAAAAAGCACACTTCCAACCATTTATACAGATGTTGGTTGCAGCTGCAGATAAGTCTCTGAAGATCTCAGTTTTACATGACACAACCAAAAACGAGATCTTTAAACAAATCCACAACTCCTTGCAAAGTAGTGTGGCAGCAGCTCCATACTTTACATGGCATTATGGTTTGCTGTGGGCATGTTCTGCAGCAAATACGTAAAGCCTGAACAATAGACACACATCTTTACATACACACATACACACCTGAGAAATCATGGCCCAGTCAGGACTCTCAGACATGTATAAATAAATGTTAATAAAGGGCTTCCACAATTTACATGCTTGCTGCAGCCATGGCAAAGACGACTGGAGAACCAAGTGTGAGCTGCTCTGAAAGCAGATAATCTGCTGGACTCATTTTTTCTTGTGGGCACGCTACTGGATCTGATACACTAGAAAACGTTGAGACTGGTCTTTGTGGCATTTAAAATATGGACAAGAAAGGTTTAAAACTTTTCACTGATGATTCTAACAAGTTGCTAGAACGAAACAAAACTTGTGGCTCCCTCCATGTAATAAATAATTTTGCCTGCTCTGTCACAAAATATTTCAGTTTTAAAATTGGTTGACTTTGATTCTCATGAGTTTTGACTTGCTGGATTTTTCCAGCTGTTGTATTTAATCTTCTGTACTTTTTATGTTCTGCTACTTATGTCTTGTTGCATTTTGGTTTATATTGTGTTCTAAGTCACCTTGGTTGGTACAAGAAAGGTGGAATACACATTTTACAATGATTTCTTAAAAAAATAAACAATACAGATGTGGGTAAAAATGTTTGGCATATGGGTCTTCTGCTCCAAACAGCTCACAACTGTTCATGGATGAAAGCAGGGGATGGCAAATTGGGGCAATTGCCTTGAGTCCTACATTTAAGGAAGCCCCACAATGCACTGTCCCCCCAAACCAGAGCCCAATGTCATCACCCCCTTCGCCCGCCAGCCTCCCCTTCCCAGTGTCTGCCAGCTGCTTTGCCTGTTTGGGGTCCATTCTGTCACACTGCTGACTGCTCCAGCAGCAGCTCACTCACCCATCTCTCCAACTTCATTCTGCACTTATTGGCTTTGTTTCCTCCATTCAAGCATCCCCCAAAGGGAGGATGGTGGGATGCTTCAATGGAGGAAACAAAGCTGTACAAGTGTGGTGCTGGGAGAGTGGAGGAAGAACGAGTGAGTGTGTCACTGCTGCTGGCAGTCAGCAGCAATGACACAGACCCCAAGCAGGGGAAGTCGTCAGATGCATACTACTACAGCCACCTACAGCAGCAGCAGCAGCAGGCAGAGTGTGCATGAGAAGGGTGGGCTAGCAAGAAGGAAGAGAGGCAATGTCAGTGGTCTCTTGCCCAGGATGGCCTAGATTTACAGCCACCCCATCATGTTAAAACATCCACTCATACATACAAAGCTTCATAACATCTTACAAACACCAACCCGCACTAACAAGTGGCCACTCTTGGGAACTGTGTGTATATGTGTTTGTTCCAAACCAACTTTTGAAACACAACCCTGTCAGCTGGGGACTGTATTTACATCCAAACGTTAAGGAGACCCACATGTTGATTTGCACAATATAAATCCTCCTATGAACAGCTCTGGATGAAAGAGGAGAGTCAGTAAACCCAGATTATAATGGGGATTGGAGAGAAGCAATGGGATTAAGGTTAAACACACACACACACAAACGTTGGCCAAGGATTTCAAGATACCATGAAGATATCAAGTAAGTCTATATGTGATTATTACATCAGAATCCCAACATCTGAACTGAAGTAGTCTCTCAATTTCTTATCTGTATGATAGGAACAGTAAAAAGCTGATCAAACTGTAAAAATAGCTTTATGTGAGCAGTAAGTGGGGGCTGGATCTTCAGCTAGAAATAGATGAAATCTAATTTAACTAGCCCAGTGAACAAGTCTCATTTTGCAATCCAAGCTACAGAAGAACTTTGAGATAAATAATATTTAAACTCTTATTGCGTTTGAGAATTATAATCAAGACAAATTCATATTCCAGACCAGGTAATTCTGAGTTCTGGCAACATCACCAGTTTTGGGCAGAAGTCTTTCCCAGACGTGCTACCTGAGATTCATTTAACCAGAGATTGAAAGAGTGGCCATCTGCTTGCAAAACATGTGCTCTTCCACCATGCACCTTCATGCCAAGCAATACATGTGTATTAACAGCCAATTAAAAAAACAACTGTGCTTAGATTGTACAGAACTAGAGAGATTTAAAGGAGAGCTGCCCATCAGCATATAACAGTAAAGACAACTAATTCTCAGGCTCCTTCAATCTAGGGCAATCTCCTGCCTCAGCTGACCTTTCAGAGTTATTAGCCACCTTTCCACCACAGACATCAAAATGAAAATGCAAGTTCACATTTCTGTTGAAAACTAGTTAGCACTGCAGTAAATGTTATACTGTACAACAAACTATGGGGCCAATTAAACGTATCACAGTTCTGTATACAGGAGGAACAATTTGAGCATCCACTGTGCAACATACAGGTCCGCAGAAGGCTCTGTTATTCTTTTCTGGACAGAACAAGATGTCTTGACAAATGTGTGGTCTCAACACTGCATATGCTGAGACAATGGAAATGTGGGGAGAACACTTACAGGGGAATCGGGGGGCAAGCAGAAGATCCTCCAGTGTCTGCCAGTTGTTCCCTACCAAGGCACCCCCTCCATAGCATGCTCACTTCTAGCTTCAGGTCCAGGCTGGGGGAAATGTCAGGGTGGGGGTATTTACAGGAAGAACTGACAAGTGGGAGAAGAGTTAAAGCACCTCACCTCTTGCAAACAGCCCCACATTATCATTAGAAGGGAAACATTTCATGAAAATGCAGCATGTGGGATCCACTTTCAATCTGAACAACAAGTGTACTAGAACTTTTGTAATAAGGTGTCAATGTTATGGCTGAAGCCCTCAAACACTGCACTATTTTCTAACACTTGCATGTTCTTACATTCTACCCTGTACTTCCTCTGCAAAAAAGGACTACTCTTTGCAATTAAATAAAGCATGCACATTTGCTGTTCACACTGTTCCATAATTTCCCTGATTGCTATTTAGAACATTCATATTAAATGTTGAGATCAAGAATTCTTGGACCTATAGGAGGTAAATTTTTTAGACACAAACCATTAAGACACCAATCTTAATCAAGCCTACCTGAAAATAGCATGAAGCCATTCTATTCACCTGTAGTCACTTGCTTACCATCTTTAGTATACAAGCAGGATGCTTTTAAAAATTACAAATTATAAACGAAGACACATTTCATTAGCAATGAACTCATAACATCTTTCCCTTCCATGTTGTTGCAGAATCTTCCCACATCCCATAAAAACTCAAAGGAAAAAGAGCAAGATTTTACCATGTTTAATACCTTGTACATACTTTAAAAATTATGGTTCTCCTTTTAAAGTGAATTTATTTTGTAGCCAGCATGTGGAAATTATATATATGGAGAATTACATGTATAATGTAACCAGAAGTGTTTTCTGTTCACTTTAGCTTTTCTGTGCCAAGTTTTAAGACACTTGTCCACATAAACGTCATGTCAATTAGCAATACAAGGCCATACATATACTCACTTGTAGATCATCATGCCAAATGCTTGTTGATCACTTGTAGATTATTATTTCTTTATTCTTTTTCTATAACACCCTTCCAAAAATGGCTCAGGGCAATTATCATGCCAAACCACCCAAAGCTGTTGGATGGGGCAAAATAGAAATGAAATAACAAACAAATAAATAAAATAGATGCCTCATCTATCCAGTCTGCTTGCCCTTTTTTTTTTTTTTTGCAGCACACACTGCATATATGACCTATAAATAGCGGAGGAATGATGTATAATTTTGAGTCTTGCTTCCATTCCCCAATGTACAAAGAGTTCATGCATCAAAGAGTCTGTGTCTACAAAACTTTGACTTCGACCTAGTCCTGCATCCCTACTTATCCATAACAACAAACAAAAATATTTATATGCGGCTTTTCAACAAAAGTTTCCAAAGTGCGTTACAGAGAGAAATAATAAATAAATAAGATGGATCCCTTTCCCCAAAGGGCTCACAATCTAAAAGAAACATAAGATAGACACCAGCAACAGTCACTGGAGGTACTGTGCTGGGGGTGGATAGGGCCAGTTGCTCTCCCCCTGCTCAATAAAGAGAATCACCTACTTATCAGAGAGAGGTTTTTGACAGCCATCTCTTTTTAAAAATGTTTACAAATGTTGGCAAAGAGGCTATCCTTTGTGAGCAGATGGTTCTGATATGAGAAGAGGCAAACCTAGTACCTTATAGCGTGAACTATTTTAACTTCCCTGCTACTGTAGATCACTATACAATAGATCCAATAGGATACCAGAGACCTGCCCAAAATGAACCGTTATGGCTCTGCTTCACTATTAGGAGGCCCTGAAAGAGAAAGTTAATATAGGTGAAAGATCACTATTGCCAGGAAATATTTTCAGGAAGGAAAATGGATGCATGATTGCAGGAGTGGTGGCTCTTACCTGAGGGCAGAATTGGCAGCGCCCACCTGAAAATATTTGTCAGCCATTTTACCTCCTCTGTCTTCTGGAGCCATTTCTCTGTCTGCCTCGCTGTCTGTGCCTCTTCCCTGCAACCTTGTCCCAGTCTATATGCAGGGTGGGCAGCAATACCAGGATTTTATAAACACAAAGAGTTGTTCAAATGTAATATCAATGATGCAGGAGGCAATTACAAAGTTTGCCTTTATTTTTTAGAAGGTAGGCAGAACCTAACTCCCTGAGCACCAATAAAAAAAGCACTGTGCTGATTGACTCCTCACGCAGCCAATCAGAGTACCCAGAGGGTGGGAAAATTTTTTCTTTTAGCTACTTGTATTCTTATCCAGCAGTTAGTCTGTTTGGATATTTGTCCCAAGGGGGATTCTGTAAAAAAAATGTGGGGGAGGAGTCAAGAGGAAAAGGAAGGGGAAGGAGAAAATGGAGCTGCTGAATAAACCTTTAGTTAAAGCTACTTAAAATTACCTTGAGTGTATGAGGGAAGCAGCTATAACACACTGGTCAGAAGAACCCAATTTCCATTTTGGTTAGAGAGCAGGTAGGCAGGCTGACTGTTAGCAAGTCTGATCTTTTGCTGACGTCTGTGTATGTGTTGGGAAGGGAAGAATGAAACCTCTGCTTTCTCTCGTTTGCTCTCTGATCTGATCTATATGCAAAGCATTATGGCCCATTCCCAGAATGACATGCCATCAAACAATGGAAAGAACGGCAAACTGTAAGACTGCACTAATTAGATTAGATCAGAAACTGGCATAAGAAGCCAGGAAGTTCTCTTAGGGCATATGCATGGATTTCTGAGTTCAAACTGCTTTTGAAATAATTGCAGAACTGGCTTTCCATGAGGGTGTGGTGTAGAGAAGGAATAGATTCGATAGGAAGGGAAATAATGTTAAAATTCAATTTGCTGTGCAGAAGAGAGCTAACCAGGTTTCCCCCCTCTGGGTTGTGGCCAGTATCTGTAACATTAATATCTCCACTGGGGGTTAGGGTTTATTGGGCAAGGATTAAGGAAGTGATCTCTATTAAATACACCTGTTGCTTGCTAGGATGGACACCCAGGCTAAGTGATGGGCACCCAAGGCAGGTGGAGCGGCACCCAACTGTTCAGCAGGCATGGAGTCCCCATGCATCTTTGCTTTCCATTGTGTCCTCTAAGTTACAGGAGATGTTTCATAGCTGCAGCAAGCATAATTGAAAAACCTGTGATTTTTCTATTTATGTATGCATTTTTTCCTGTTCTGACCAGTGACTGTAACAAAGAAAATGATTGACTGAAAGAGTCAGGCAGAGCTGCCTTTGTAACTTCAGCATACATTTGTTCTCCACTTACATAGCTGGTCTCTGCTTTACCTGTGACTTACCTTTGCATATATAACTTGTGCTTCCTCCAAGAAGCCCAGAGTGGTTTACATGGTTGCACTTATCCTCCCAACAGCCCTATGAGGAAGGTTATGCTGAGAGATAAGTGTCCCAGAGTCACCCAGTGAGTTTCATGGCTGAATGGGGATTTGAACTTGGATTTCCCCAGGCTAGTCCAGCACACTAACCACTGTACCACTCTGGCTCAAAGTTTGTTCTTACTTATTAGCAGTAGTGTTCATTTCTTAAATAAATCAGGAAGACAGAGCAGCCCTCTCCCTCACGAACCCTGCGGCCTAAAGGAGCCCTTTGGCAGCCTAGCTAAATGGAGAGTGTCTCCTTTCCCCTGTGCCTGTTTCTTCTTCCCTCCTCTCCCCCTGTCTCTGCTGCAGAGCACTGCACCGGTTTGGGCTGCAGGTTGGGATGCAACGCATGTGGTTCTGAAGAACCAATTACCGTGGAGTAGCTGAAGACCAGAGTCGGACAGCGCTTTTTCTAAGGCAAAGGAGTAGTATTAAGAGGTAGAGCTACAGCAGGGGGAGGAAAGAAGAGGGCAGGGAAAGAAACTGAATGGCTGTGCTTCTAGGCCTCGAAGAGGGAAGGAGCTGGACTGCCATACCGGTTGTGGGCAATGCTGTAGGCACCACAGCTTCAAAAGGTCCTACTGCATAGACTCTTTTAGCAATAAAGATGCATTTCTCAGCCTCTTAAAATGCAACTGAGGATCAACTGTGAAATAACCATCAACTGGGTCCCAGAGGAATCTACAAAAGGCACTTTTCTGGCATGCCTTCCAACGACTGAAACACTGAAACGATGCAAATAGATTAAAAATCATTTGCATACCACTTCCTCAGTCCGAAAGAACATTGCCAACCCTTTAAACCCCTGTTCAAAAGAGAAAAACTTTGAACTGCTCTATCTAAGCTATTTTTCAATGGACCTTTGCCAAATCTGCAGGGGAGGCATCTCTTGTCACCTAGTGAATGTGTGCTGATGGCCAAGCAGATTGGACAAATGGTTTTTATGCACACATACGTGCGCCGGCCACTTCCAATGTTACACTGACCAAGGCAGCAAGAAGAGACTCGGCCGCCCTGCATCATTAGTTTTGACAGCAGTGCCAGCATTGAACTGGCTCGAACGCTGGCATTTCAAAAAGGAGCGTCAAATCAGTTCCATGCACATCTCTACATAGCAGTGCTGTTGCTGCTTGTGTTTTTTCTTTGGGTTTGAGCCCCTTTGGGCTCTTTGAGCCCCTTTGAAACAATCTTCTGATTTCTTTTGCTATGTAAACCACTTTGAGAACCTTTTGGTTAGAAAGTGATGTAAAATATAAGATTTTTCAGTAATAATTTTGCAAAATGCAGGTTAAACATATGCAAGTAAAATTGTCAAAATTCAAGAGAAAAAAATATGTTTTCCAAATATTGCAAACTGTTTCAATAAATCATTAAGTACACTTTGTGCAAAAAAAAAAATGTCCGCTGTTAAGGGTCAGTGAAAGTATGTGTTACTACTGGTCCCCTCTAAAGCTTCTGGTCTTATTAAAGACCAAAAGGGGAATGCTGCATTCAACCAACCAGGTGACCCAAAGGGGCTCTGTCTCCTCTTATTAATCTTCAACAGCCTGAAGAACCTTTGAACAGGTACAAGTCTCTCCTCCAGAACCGGAGAGAGTCAAGAGCACTAGGGAAACCAATTAGAAAATTATGACTAACTGAAGTCCCATTCATTTAGGGACTTAAACTTGCTCCTTAGTCTGGATGCTGCCCATGGTTTTCTGTGCCCATTCAAACGTTGTGGAGGAAGCAGAATAGATGCCTTCAAGTTAAATGAGGGGCCATGCAGAAGTTCTTTCAAGCTGCCACTGTCTATTGAGTACTGCTGCTCCTCTCCTGTCACCATGGGAAGATTAATCTTTTTCCCGCCCATAGGCAAAGGGTTTTAAATGCCACTGTACAGCAGCATGGGGGTGGTGAACTCCTTCCAAAAGACTGCATGGGCCTCTCTGCAGCCCATTTTGGATGTGCACTGCAGAGGAAGGCCCAAAACAGGCAGCAGAGAAACCTGTGAAATCTTTTGGGAGGAGGGCAGCTGGAAAGAGCTTGCGGCTCTCATCCTGCCATGCAGTGGCGTTTTAAAAAGGAATCCCACTGTGCAGCAGCATTTTTTTTTTAAAGGCAAAAGGGGAAACTTTCCCCTCATGGTGGCAGTGGCTGCCCCCATCCTACCACTCAGATTTGCCACCGTAGGCGCCTCCTATGCGTTAATCCTCCTCTGCCTGTCACCAAGGATTCCTTTTGACATCCATGGAACTTCTTCACCGGGAACTGTACCAATTCCAAGAACCACCAGATTTGGGTCCCTGAAAAGCTCTGTGGGAGTAGAGCAAGCTCCCACAACTCCAACAGGATCACTTTGCTCTATTGATCAGCATGTGACTCTTTTAAAAGTTTTCCAGTGCCATCATTTTGGGCTGAGACAAAAACTGAGTCCTATTACTTGCTCAGCTTGGCTGTTCAAGACTACTTTTAACCATTGCTTGAAGCAGCAATCATATGAGCACATGCAAATGTCCCATGGCTTGGCTTGAGTGGTTTGGTTAGTGGTGCTCTCAAACTACGTTTATCCTTTGAATAACTTTTTTTTTAGTTCCAGAATTTTCCCATCCACCTATTTCCGTGCAAGTCTATGTCCACTGAAACTTCAGATGATGCAAACTACAACCAACCCTTTACGCCCTTTCAAGTGGCTTCTCATTGCATCTGTGTAGAACTGAAGCTGGAACCATTAGCAGATAAAGCAAACACAAACAGACGAGACATTCGACTTGTTCGGCATTAAAACAATTTTAAAGAATTCATTCAGCAGACGGGAATGGAAAATTAAGGGGACTGGCTGGCCCATGTTCTCATCTATTGATATTGCTAAAAGGCATCATCTTCAAATTAGTATGTTTGAAGCAAAAGAGAACTGGTCACAGATTGATGTGATACACAGACTGGACTGCTTACATGAACAGAAATACAGGCGAGCTTGCACACTTTACTAATACTATGTTTTTGTACCCAAGCAAAACATCTCAAAGAGACACCTTCAGAGACCCCATTTAGAATTCCTTCAGATCTCCTTGAAATTATTTTTTATTTCCAAAGTGTGATTCTACTTCATTTCCAATCAGGCACATTATTAAAAGTGCAGAAATATAAAAAGAGCAGCCTTCATCTGCCAGATGCTTCTGCCTCTGTTTTCAGTGTATAAAATTGTTAAAAAATATCAAGTTATACATAAACCATTACTTGTATCCAGTACTTGAATGAAATATTGTTTCTATGGGCTGGATATGCAGCAGTTACCACCAGGAAAGCCATTTAAAATCCCTTTTCATCAAGTAAAACAAAGGATTTTTTCTTTTTAATACAAGAATACCAATGGCAAGGAATCTATATTTAAAGAGAAATCTCTGCAAACAGGCACTGTACTTCATAATCAGGTGTTCTAGCACATGGGTTAATTCCTTAAAAGTCCTGTCCATTTCCATGTCCTTTCAAAGTATTAAAGTTTTCAGAGTGCCACAGGACAATCAAGGCTTTCTAAATATAGTCCTACAGGTCAGTCACGGTGGTCGGGACTACATAGCCAAAAGCCTGTCTGTATATTCCCGCATTCTTCACATTGCGCTCACGGACAAAGTCACTGTAGTGTCTATCCACTGAGTGTGCTGAGGGTGGGGACCATTCGTTCCATGCACTTCCACCACGTTGACAGCAGTCACCAGCATCATGGGGCCTGGATTGTTTGGGGAATGGGATGGGGCACAGTTAGTATCTAGTCACAAATGAAGGGAGAAAATGGAAGAGGCAAGACAGACTAGCTAGAAGGAACTTGCTGAAGAGGAAGCACAGTACATGGAAGTTCACTAGCGTGCAATTCCATTAACCAAAAGTTAAATCCTTCATTGCTACTACCAGGTTGTGCTCGTTTCATAGTGATCTATGTAACATTTAATTATTATTATTAACTTTTTTTAAAATCCAGTGCCTCCACCCAAAGAAAATAAAAAATGGTGACACCCATCTGCTCCACCACAGCTTCTACCCTTCCCCAGATGTTATGCCTTTACATGTCATGGAAGCAAGCCTATGAAGTACTGTGTTGGCTTGATTCTATGCCATCAGTGGCTATTTATTGTGTCTAAACAGGAGGAAAGCTTAGAAGGAAAAAGGTATGTCCCTTCTTTAAGAAATGTACTTCATAGGTACAGCAGCATTAAAGGATTTAAATGACATGGGTAAATGCTTAAGACAAACAGTCTATTATAAACAGGACTATCAGAAAATACAGGTTTGAGGCAGAAGCCAGAAGGGGAAGATGAAACAACTCACCAGGAAAACTATAACTTTATTCAGACAAGATTCAGTATTACATGCACACATTTTATTCAGAATTCATTGTGGTGTATCCTGCCTGCTTGACATGGCTACTGCCATTTTATTGGGCTCAAATATTTTAGGAACTGGTAAAAACAATAGCTGGATATATGTATACATTTAGTCCTGTTACAAACAAAGACTACATGTATATTCTGGTAAAACTGATTTTCAAAATGTGAACAAGGCTTGCTGCCTAGCAGAAGTGGGTTTGCTCAACTCTGCTTCAGGAGGCCACCTAAGACTTGCCGAGCTCTAAAAAGCCTGGTGTTATAGTAGGACCTTAGAGGTTCAAGAGAGAGTTCTTTCTTCAGATTCCACTTCCTGGTTTTCTCTCAATACCTGAAGCCCGTATGAGATACATAGCTCGGCTGGATTTTAGACACGGTCAGCAGGATTTTAGACACTTTGGATTCCAGAACAAGGACAAAAGTTTTTCTTTGGGGTGGGGGAGGAGAATGGGATGGAGAGGTTGAAGGAGCCTGCGACTGGAAGAGGCTGAAAACACTCTGTGCACAACAGAATGAAGTAGCTCTTTGGAACATGGTCATTAAGTTCCACCTATATTTCCTGTGACTACCTCAAGATTGGTGGCAACATCTTCTAAAGGGACAGTCAGTGCTACTGCTGTTCAGATACAGAGAGGGGACGCTTCCCAATTTTTGAGCAATCCCATAGTCATCAGGGTGTGCTCACTGAATATCTGGCTGCTTCCCATCTGGCTCCATGGGAACAGTTAAACGGTGTCCAAAGCTTACAAGAGCTTGTAGTTCTAGGCACAGCAATTGCCCAGTGGGGATTAGGAGTTGGGAAATAACCTGCCTACCTTAGCATTGCTGGAGAAGGTTTGTCAAACTGTTGTGTCCTATATATTTTGAATGCAACAAGTTTTCCATTTTTAAAATATTCAAACAATTCTGCCTGTTCTCTTGTTTCATTAAAATTAAGTCCAATAGTTCTAATCACATAACGTACAAGCAGGTAACACATCTTAACTAAAATGTGCACATTAAAAAGGAAAGCATATTTTTCAAACACATGCAGGATCCCAAGATAAAATGCATAGAGGCTTAGAAGATGCCTTCTTTAGAAAGAGTTTTAAAGAATGTTCACCCCACAATGCAATGTTGATTCTTATCAGTAGGAATCTGAATACCACATTACATTTGACATGTTCATAGTAGATACTAGTAAAATGCCCATCATGCTTTGCAGTGGAAAACAGTTGCCAACCTGCCTTCCCATATCACCTACTTTATGGTATATAAACAGTTAGGGTGTCCAGGCACCTAGAATTGCATCAACATTAGAACAAGTCTTGCTCCAGATCCAGGACACCTATGATCCTAGATCTCAAGAATAATAAAGCATATTAATTCTGTAAGTAGCACTAGATTTTCCTCTCGATAACTGGTTCATTTTCCACTGCAGATAGCAACATCTTTACTTTCTCCTGAGCTGCTCCCCCTCCATCAAGGCAGAAATGGAAGGTGACTGCACTTAGATGCATATCTTGGACGACCAAGATTGCTCACTCACCCACTGAAACCAGAATCTAGGCTCTCTTGTGAATAGGAATTCCACCTTGAAAATCTGGTAACACTAAATACAAAACTAACTCTGCAGTTTGCATCACACATCTTTTTCTTTGCAATGAATTGGAACAGGTTTTCCACAGCAAGACATTTAAAAATGGCAAAACTAAAGACTCCAATAACTCTTTGTGCTGAATTGCACATCTTTTTGTGTGGTACTGCCAGTACTGCAACTCAAAATTAAAAACAAACATTTGAGACTGGAAACAATTAAGTGCAACTTCATGTTTTCATACATGAAAGGACCATTCCTATAGAATATACCAATTCTTTATCCCACTAAGAAGTGCGAATTCTTACAATTTTTCACTTAGGAGGGAGAAAGTTCTCTAAAGAAGGCTTATAAAAGTGACAGAAGCAAGCCCAAACACAAGCTATGGGAACAGACCAATTAAAGGGATAAGAGGTCAACACAGAAAAGCCCCAGAAGCAGCATCAAGACATTCAAGACATACATTCCATCAATGCATCCAGCTTAATCTCATTCCAGACTTCACACAGAACGCAGCACACTTCATTGACCATACAGCTCCAAACAATTCTTTTTCTCCTTTCCCTCATGAAAGTGGCAGCACAGTCTGTCTTCACATGTTAACACACATATGCACACTCTAAATAGGATCAATTTTTCAAAACTTTGGGGTTTTATTATAAACTACCCAGAAACATGAGTTTGGGGCAGTATATAGACATGCTAAATTAAAAAAAAAAGTTTTCTGCTGCTTGATCAATGACAATTCTGCCATGGGGGCGGGGATGTGCATTGGCTCGCGCTTTATCAAGGTCATGCAGGATTGCTTCATAGTCAGCTTCACACACACTGACCTCCTGCTATAGTCAAACCTAGGCCAGACATTCTGCACACAGAGGCCATTTTTGTCTGCAAAATACTTAACCAACAGGCACACTAGGCATGGGGCAGGCCAGAGAAAGTAGGGAAAAACAGCTAAGTGTTAGGACCTGTTTTTCTTTAAACAAACAAGCGCGCGCGCACACACACACACACCCCTGTTATAGCTATAACTGTTTCATCATGAAGGTCTGGGAGAGAACTCTTGTGGATGAAAAAGGCTAGAGCAGGTGGGATGATGAAATATAAACCATGGAGCAAAAAAAGGGAGGGAGGGGAAGCTAGATACTATCTGACAAGCCCTCTGCAGTTTAAGGGCTGCTTCCATTCTAAAGTGATACATGACACTAGTGTGTAGACCATGTGTACAACATCATATCAACATCTACATGTCCTGGGAAGCCAAAATAGACTGGCTTCTCAACAGTATGCTCTGTGAGGGACACTTGTGGTGCCTGCCATAGGTGACAGTACACAGTAAAAGTCAATTTACATACTTTCGCTGCAATTGTAAGAGTGGAAGGTTGTTCTTTTATGAGAAAAAGGCAGCAAACCGAAGTTTCCTGAACTCCGCATGATTCTGCAATTTACAGCACAATCTCAGCCGCACAGTTTTCCAGAGATCCTAACCATATCATTTATTTAGGCCGGGGAAGAAGCAGCAGCATCAGTTTGCAGCTGCTTCTTGACAAATTATTATGTGGCTGTAAAAGCACTAAGTCAGAGCTGTTTGGAGCTGGAGTTTAAAGGTCCACATGAATATGTTACCAACAAGCATGCGCACAGCAGTTATACTGAGCTTATACAAAACAAACCATCATACCAATAAGGTAAATAAAATACCACCACCTTACAAACCACCACCAGAGGGAAAGGCAGAAACTGATTGATCAACCAAGATCTCAGAGAAAAACCTCCAATTTCAGACACTAGACAAATCAAGGGCAAAAGAAAATAAACCTTTTGATTATGTTTTTGATCACAGCCGAGAAGCAGTGCAAGCAGAATTATATCATTCAAGAGCCAAGGTCTAACTACAAAGAATTTGAAACTCGACAGATCATGAACAACATGTGCATAGATACAATTCATTTGAATTAATAATTAGGCTTACACATTTGCAATATCATTGTGTCTAATAGATATAAAAGCAAATCCTAAGTAGAAGGTTCTTTCATTGCAAGAATGGAAAGAGCTTAAGATAAAGAGTTTTAAGTCCATTGCATCTTACTGCTGCAATTCTTAAAAAATGTAGAATTAGAATTCTTTTTTAAAAAATTAATGTTCCCTTTGAAGTCAATGTTCTTGAGACAGAATGGGGCTGGAAGCAAAGCATTATGTCTTATCTTGATGGATAACCGCAACTTGGACCACCAAGAGAATTTTAATTGGAAACTCAAGCTGTTATCTGCAACCATTTCTATTTCCCAGAGCAAACCCCCTCTTATCATTGCAGAAACTGATGCAGTTGAGAAGAGCAACAGTTTTATAGTAGTGGTGGGGAAAATCTGAAATATTGAGGAACATGACTGTTCTGTATGGCTTTTGGTGCCAGGCACAGGGCTGTGAACATGTCCCTGGTTGATTGTGTAGGATTGTGGTTGAATGTGGATGGCGAAATGCTGCACTGCGCAGCATGAACTCACAAGGAAAGCCCACACTAGGAAGGTACTATACAGCAACACAGGTTTGCCCAAGGGAATGCAAATGATGCCAACAAGAGTATCCAAACTGGGTTCACAACAAAGCATTTGTGTGATCAAAACTGAAACCCCAGGGTTTTTTATTTTCAGAAGACACAAATATGAACAATGCTCAACATCCAGGTTGATGATGTGCTCAAAGGAGCGTGTTTTCCATCATGTAAAAAGAAAGGGGAGCATTTTTTTGGAGATCTCTCCCTTCCCTCCTGCAGTCACTCGAGGTTCCTGGTAATATGTCCCTGTCAGGAATATATTTTCAGGAGGCACAAGTGACTGCAGGGGGAAGGGGTGGTGGTTTTATTCTCTCCCCTTCGTACAACAGAAAATGTTCTTCCACCAGCATGTTGGTAGTCTGGGTGTTTGGCCAGTGAGTCCTAGATCAACTATTAGAAAAGTATTGCAAGCAACTGTTTTTCCAAAGCAGAGCAAACAGAGACTATAGCAACGTACCATTTCTTGTCTTGCTGGCTGGTTCCAGGGCTTCTTGGAAGATTTTCTATTTCAACTAATACTGGGCCAGGAGGAACTGCTGTTACAGAGGGCAAGGCTGGCACTGTATTCCAGTTCTTGAAAGAGAGAATACAAAGGCTAAGATATTGTAGCTGAAGACAAAGATTACCACATGGATGAGAAAAACACTCTTCAATTTCCCTCATATTCAAAGTCATAACTTGTTTCTCTCACATGGCTGGTTTCCAACAGCAAAATACTCTGTCTCAAAAGAAAAGGCACCTGATACTCACCAGACATCTTGTTTGTTCCACAGCAACAGCTCCAATGGAGAAGCATGGGAAACTACCACTAGCAGCTCTGACTTTAGTGTTTAGTGAAGCAGCTCACCATTCAAGGAAAGCAGGGAAGAGTCTTCTACTTGTTTGCTCTTTTTATTTTAACTCAAATCCTCAAGGCCAAGTTAACCAAATGATCTCCCTTAATACCTGCCCCTTAGTAGGTGGAGTATAACTTTTTAAATTCTGAGCCCAAGGCATTATATTTTGCATACTGTTTACTTATGGTCAAAAGAAGTTTTGGAAAAATCTCAGATAAACAGATTAGACAGACTTACTTGCTGTGATCCATTATTTTGGCTTAAAACATTATTTGGAAGGCTGAAAGAAAAATCCAAGAGTTTTAACATTAGTTTCCCAAAGATCAAACCACTAAATTTTGGAACTTATCCAGTCTCTCAGCTTCAGGCAGAACAGCAAGTTAGAAAAGTATTCATTTAAACGTTCCCCACACACCAACTTTGAAGCTCAAGTATTATTTCTTGGATTTGTATCTATTACTCTAAAGAATCCATCTTCTTGAAGGCCATTTATTATATTAACAGCATATACCCTATAAGCCCTATATGCTTTTGGCCCAGAGTAGCTTAAGGACTACCTCCTCCCATATAAGCATGTCCACATATTAAAATTAACAGAGGTCATTTGTGTTTCACCAACATAAAAAGTGAGGGCAATGGAAGTTAATTAACTTAACTACACACACACACACACACACACACACACACACACACACACACCATTTTTGCCTGAGCCACCATCATAATTTACCTGAAGTTCCTATAAGCAAAATAGGGCTAAAGCCATACAGCTGCTATATAACAATTGTTATGAGAATTCTGAACAGAACTGCAGAGGCATATGGAAGATAAAATCCTATGTTACAGGGAAATTAAGGCAAAATTTCAACTATGATTTGCTGAAATCATTCATTCAAATAGGTTTCCGGGCAAAATACAAAGTGCTAGTTATAACTTATAAAGCCCTAAACGGCTTAGGCCCTGGGTATTTAAGAGAACGCCTTCTTCATTATGAGCCCCACCATCCATTGCGGTCATCCGTGGAGGTCCGTCTCCAGTTGCCGCCAATTCGTCTGGTGGCCACACAGAGATAGGCCTTCTCGGTTGCTGCCCCGGGACTATGGAATGCGCTCCCTACTGAGATACGATCCTCCCCATCTCTGACAATTCTTTAAAAATATTTAAAAACACATCTTTTTACTCAGGCTTTTTCAGCTTTTTAATAGGTTTTAAATTCTGTGATTGACTTTTAAATTGTTGGTTTTTAATTGTTTTCATGTGTTTTTAACTGTTTTATCATTGTGAACTGCCCAGAGACACGAGTTGGGGTGGCCTAAAAGTGTAATAAAGAAAGAAAGAAAGAAAGAAAGAAAGGTGTGTTTCTCTTTGGAACCCTGCTGCCTGTGACCTAACACACATCAGCTGACTTGTCTTCACTTTGCACGCAGCCACTTTCACCATAGTCCTCAGAGGGGCTTTGGATACCACCTGAAACCAATGCATGCTTCTCTGTTAGTTTAAAAGTTCTCTGTACAGGAGAAGCGGAACATTGTATCTTTAAATCCAGCTACTAAAGAATAATTCTTATTTACTGCTTTTTCAGTGAAACAGCACACATCATTTCAAGATCAATTTTAATTAGCAATGTTAATTAGCATGCTCAGTCAGACATAGAATTGATTGGCCTAAGGGTGAGCATGGCATAATTCCCTAACACAATAGTAAACAAACAGTGAAAGAAGGGTGAGAGAGTCCCATCAGGTCACCTGACTTTCCCACTAACTTGAAAAACAGTAAACTGCAGCAAAACAACTGTGAAGAGAGGTTTTTGTAACAACAAAAAGTTGAACAAAGAAATCCTCTTATTTTTGCAAATCTGATTGCTCACTGATTGTTGCAGATAAATCCGGAGACCCCCATGTGGTTTGATTGAAACTGATTATAAATCTATTATCCCAGAATACAGGTCTGTCTCTGCTAGGGAGCACAGAGACAATTCTATAGTGAAATGTTGCTAAGATTATTCAAACATGGTAGCTCAGCTGTAAAAGTATATTCTTTACTGTCAACCTATCTTCTCCATACAAGCAAACAGGGCAGTGGGTGGAGAGGACACAAAATCAGCAAACACACCTATTCTCAAACTGCATTTATTCAATAGCAAAATGTGTCATATCTTGGCAGGCTAGTGATTTTGGCAGGCTAGTAAGGGAACAAGACAAATTTAAGCACCACTTTAAGGGAGGACAAGAGCATGTCTCAGAAAGATGTACAGGAGTTCCTATCTTTTCCCCTCTCCACCTTCTCTAATATTTAAGTGAGTACTCCTACAAGGTTTAAGCTTGCCTCTGAAACTCATGCCATGCTTTTGGGGTGGGGGTGGGGATGCGATATGCAAGCTGAAAGCTCAGGTCTAGAAACCCAGGAATTTTTCTTCACTTGCATTTCCTATGCAGATTTCAAGCCCTCTGACAACAAAATTCAAGCTCTGTTAGCAACAGAAATCGGATATTTAATATTGGCCAGATTGGTCTCTGGGGCAACCCGGAGAGACCATATTATGCCTGTTTTGAAATGGTTACACTGGCTGCCGATATGTTTCGAGGCAAAATACAAAGTGTTGGTTATTACCTTTAAAGCCCTGAATTGCTTGGGTCCGAGATATCTTAGAGCGCGCCTTCTTTTACATGACCCCCCACTGCACGTTAAGGTCATCTGAGGAGGTCCGTCTCCAGTTACCACCGGTTCGTTTGGTGGTAACTCAGAGGCAGGCCTTCTCTGTAGCTGCTCCCAGGTTGTAGAATGCACTCCCAACAGAAATTTGCCATCTTAATTGCTTACTGACCTTCAAGAGACCCCTTAAAACCCATCTGTTTGGCCTGGCCTTTCAGGGTTTTAAATAGTTTTAATTGTTTTAATGCTAACCTGGTTTTCAGGGTTTTAATTGTTTTGATAGTTTAATTGTTTTTAAGATGTTTTTAATTGGTCTTCATATTTATATTTCTGTTTTAATGGTTATTAGTTTTAATGGTTTCTGTTTTTAAACCGCCCTGAGCCATTTTGGAAGGGCGGTACATAAATCAAATAAATCAAATAAATAATAAATAAATATTCCAGCCCATAGACCTTTCCTGATAATCCTGTGCGGATGATATGCGATTTTCACATACAGGCTTCCATAGCAATGATTTTGGAAAAGAGACAGTCATGGAAGCAAATTTTGTTTTTTGCAAGAGCCGTCTATTGAACAAGTTCTCTTACCTGGTTTCTTCAGATTTAGTAGCATTTCCTGTAACAAAACATAAATTAGTACTTGTCCAATATATCAGTTGCACAGTATCAAAACCCTTATATATTTGCTTTTAGAGCACCCCAACAAAATGTTGTTAAAATACTAGAACATGGAGAGTGAAAGGAGGGGACATATAGTTTGTAGGATTTCATGTCATGTAACCTATCACCTTCCACATGAACTGCCAAATACAACAGATGGAATGGGTCCATGCACCCTCCCAGTTAATAGGACTGCAGTTAGTGGCATTGGCCAGCATCCACAGAACTGAGACGTTAGTTCCATGACTTCAGACTTGTTTTTCCTTGAACTTCAGCCTCATTGCCACATGGGAAACCGCTTTTGAAATGTTTCAAAAGGCAGTTTAGGATTTAGCAGTGGGGTGGGGTTGCCAGGTATATATTCCACTGGGCTAGCATGAGCCCAAGCAGCTCTTTGGATCACAGTCTACAGATGTAGTGGCACTGTCCCCAACTTACCTTTCATTTGTAGTGTTCTCCTCGAATATCGTTTGCTAGGCCTTCTTTCAAAGGATGCAGATCTTCTGGCTTTGTTGGTCTTTGTTGTCTGGTACTCAGTTTTCCCACTAGATTGAAGTGAGGCACACATGGAAACAAAAAAACTATATCATGGCAAAACTGGCAGCATAAAATGAGAACACATCAACTCTCCTGGCTCTTCTAAATACCTAATTCTTATGTAGTCAGTTTTCCATTATACCGACATGACACTATAAAATGTCAAACTGAAATCCTTGCCAAATGGGTTTACGATGTAAAACCATAATACAGCTGTAGAGAATGGGAAAGATGGCATGAAAACAAGCATGAATAGGCAATTTTCATCAGAAAGTGCACTCAATTAACTATGGTCAAGGGTGTACGTGTGTAAAAAATATTCAAGTTACCCGACAAAAAATGAAGAACATTTGCATGATCCACATTTTTGAAGTGTCTCCACATGTTTGTATGGGTGTCAATGAAAAACGGTGGCAGAGGATAGCAAGGGTGGTGTGGTGGGCAACAAGGGTTTTTCCAAACTTCTCAGTAATCACAGGAGCTAAACATTTGGCTATCTTAGGGGAAAAGCAATGATCTGATAAAATCTACTCCATATAAAACTAGTTTTATTATATGGCAAAATATGTGAATATGATGCATTAAATCTGAATAATAATGGTTTCTGACTTGATACAGCCCAAGTTGTATGGTTTTTGCATTATTTCATTCAAACATTTAATATCAAGCCCCATATGATGTAGACCAATATTTTTCATATTGTACTGGACTATATCAGAGGATCAGATAGCTTCCTGCCCCTGTCCCCCATCCCCGTTTTGCTTCAAAACTGGCATCTTTTTAAAAATATAATTATGTTCTATATATGGGATATGCTGAGGTGGGAGGAGAGGAGTATCATTACTATCTGTAGCTGATCATTGCCTGAATGTCTTTTCAGGCTGGCAGCTGCTGAAAGCATGATGCAATTAGTTAGTTGGCATCTCTGTTTGCTTCCAATCACAGTGCTTTGGGGGAGGGGCATAGAACTAATATATTAATTGTCTCAAGCTAAACCTTGCCCTTTTGCTAGTGGCTCTTAGAAGGAGCAAAATTTTCACAGGAGCAAAGCATCCTAGTAAAGGAGTAATGTGAAAAGGAAGGGGGTGCACCTCCTTGCAAACCTACAGACATATCAGCCTGCAGATTGGAGGACAAAGTCTTCTCAGGAATTGCCATTGTATTGGAGAAACGATACAATAATCTCTTGAATCAGGTCAGATATTCTGATCTGTGCACAGCCCTAAGACATGCAACCACATCTACTGCGATCAAAACAGGTTTTTAAAAGTTTGTTGAGGGAAGACATTTAAAGCAGAGAAGAGAGCAGTCACATTGCTGAGCATCTCCTTTGAGATGGATGACTATCTAGTTTCTAAAGCAGTACTTCCTAAGGGCTAAAATTTCTTCCAAACAGCTGCATTACTGATAAAGTAACAGATCTTTACTGCATTCTAAGCATGTTCAGAATAACACAAATAAGGCAAATATTTATATACCCCTTTTCAACACAAGTTCCCAAAACAGTTTACGTAGATAGAAATAAATAAAGATGGATCTCTGTTACCATAATGCAGTTTATATTGTCAGACTGGCAATTTGCACTCTTGCAATATTGAGTTACAAATATCTTGTGTATTGAAAGTGGAAGAATTAGACTAGGGAGGTAATGCACACTTGTCTGGGTGATAACAGTGCTTTATTCTATGGCACAATGATAGCCGAAGCAGCCTACATATTCCTCTCTAATAATTAGATCTCAATATTCATTTTTGTCAAGCTTTAATAGGGTGGAGGAGAGCCATCTACAAAGGATTCTAGTACTCTGCTGGACACAACAGCAGAACAGCCAAGGACTTAACCGAATGTAGTTTTTCCCATGCCTACATATTATTCTAATCAGTCTTTTCCTTCATGCCATGAGGGATCTAGTGTAGTGGTCACTACAAAACAAACTGGATACCAGCTTTCCTGACTGCGAAGTATATGAGAAGTAGGTAGGAAAGAAGTTTGTGAATAAAAGAGACTGCTGACCTGTATCTAAACCGTGACCCCAGTCGAATGAAGCTTGATCGACTGGAACCTTTTTGGACGGGTCCACGGAGGCGGAAGAAAGCATGATGCTCGACTGCACACTTCCACAAGTGTTTGCAGGCCTTTGGGTGATCCAACCTAAAGACAAAAGTATGTTCCTGTTCCTTGCCCTTAAAAGAAAGATGACCACAAGAACGTTATTAAATACTGAAAATGAGTATCAAAAAGGTCACTTCCACTCACACAAAGGAGTCCCCCAATTGCCTGCTCCTGCTGCAGTCCCCAACAACATATTCTACCCTGCTCCAGAGAGTTTGTTGGCCCTCAAGAGTGGGTTTCTGGGAGGGACAAGGGATCGCAATTGAGATGAGGGATGGGAAAGCGCTATTTCACAAGCAGAGTTCCAATTACACTATTTCAAATATAATCAAATATTTACAACTTTAAAAAAACAACACCAAACCAGTTTGTTTACCTTCAACTATTGATCTGGTAGCTATCAGTTGTAATCCAAACGAATGGGTACTATGCTTGTGCAGGGACCTCGCAGCCGAGTGCTCTAGCTCCTCTCAGTGTCCAGACTCCTCCCCCATGTGCTCATCGTGAGAGTATAAAAGGAAGGGCTGGACGCACTTTGTTGGTTCATGGACGACCGCCATAAGACGATTATCCTTTTCATGATGAGCAGAAGCAAACAGGTGAGTTTCGAAGTAAAAAAATAGGTTTGGAGGCCACTGCAGCGGGGATGGTAGGTAGGCTTTTATAGATTACAACGGATCACTACCAGATCAATAGTTACAGGTAAGCAACCTGTTTATCTAGATTGTGATCCATTGTAATCGAGAAGAACGGGTGTTTAGCCAGCTGTCTGAGGGGGAAGGTGCAGTAGCTATTGCAACACTCTTTTAAATACACTTCTCCCAAAGTTAGCCTCTACTGCAGAGCGAAGGTCAATAGCATAATGCTTCACAATAGGCAGTTCTGTAAACCAGGTGGCCACCTTGCAAATGTCATTAAAGTAAATTCCTGACAGGTGGGCCACTGAAGTAGCACAGGCCCTAGTGGAATAAGTTTATAGGCTAACAATATCAGTTCTATTAGCCAATGAGAGTGGCGTTGCCTAGAAACACAGTGATCCTTCAATTTCCCCTTGTAGGAAACAAGCAAGTGATCTGAAAGCCTGAAGGGCTTTGTACTGTCCAAATAGTATAAAAAAGACCTTCTAACATCTAATGTGTGCATAGCCTTTTCTAGATGAGTAGAAGGAACCCTGAAAAAGGTGGGTAGAGCAATGTCCTGGTTTAAATGAAAATCTGTGACAACTTTAGGGAGAAACCCATGGTCCATATGCGTGACCACCCTATCTGGGTAAAATTTTGTGAAAGGGATATCTATTTTGTGCAGTTAGTTCACTTTCTCTGTGTGCTGTGGTGATGGCTACTAGGAATGCAGTTTTTAGAGTCACATTTTTAGTGATGCTGAGCCCATTGGTTCAAAAGGCTCTAGAGTCAAGCCTGACAAGACAAGAGATATGCTCCACTGGGTCGTCATATAAGAGCATACAGGTTTTTCAGGCATTTTAAGAAGTTCTTGAAGCTTGGATGAGTGAAGAGACTTTTCCCATTCCAGCCTGAATGTTTTGAGGATAAGGCAGCCAGGTGTACTTTGTTTGAGACATTTGTCAGGCCGGTAGACTTCAGTGAAGTTAAGTAAGAACATAAGAACAGCCCTGCTGGATCGGGCCCAAGGCCCATCTAGTCCAGCATCCTGTTTCACACAGTGGCCCACTAGATGCATCTAGAAGCCTACAGGCAGGAGTTGAGGGCATGCCCTCTCCCCTGCAACTGGTAGAGCAGGACCTGTCGGATAGTAACATTTTTTGGTCTAAATCCTTTGTTAGTGGCATAATTCCTGAACCACCTACACTTGCTTGAATAGTTGGATCTTGTGGAAGGTTTGTGTTTGTTTAGCAAGATCTTGTTCAGCAGCCAGTTTTTCAGGGTGTCAGGCGCAGGGTGGCCACGTCTGGATGGAGTCCTGAGACAAGAGATTTGGCAGTTGAGGAAGCAGTTATCTGTGGCAAGACAGTTTGAGTACTGACGGAAACCAAATTTGGCATGATCACCAAGGATGCCCGACACAGGTTTCATCAATAGTCTGACTACCACTCTGCCAATTAATAGTCATGGAGGAAACATGTGCAGAACCTCCTTGGCCCAATCTAGTTGTAAAGCATCGCCCAGAGAGGGCTCGGGAGCACAACCTTTTGCACTTTGCATTTTGTGCTGTTGCAAAGAAGTTGTCTGTGGGGTGGCTCCAAGTGAACAGTGGTCACAGGACCTAGTTGTGGATTTCCCATTCGTGTTCATCTTGTTGAGTGAAAGACCAGCTAAAGTTGTCCACAAGCACATTGTCTGTCCCTTTTATGTGGATGGCAATGGGATGTATCTGTTGACTGATACACCAGTGCCATAGCTGGAGGCTGAGGGCACACAGCGATCTTGAGACCGTACCTCCCTGTTGATTTATGTAGGCGATGGCTGTAGTGTTGTCAAGTTGTCGTTTGACTACTTGGCCTTTCAACAGGGGTAGGAAGGCCTTCATTCCCAAGAATACAGCTAGGAGCTCTAGAAAATTGGTATGTAATTGTGTTTGCTGCGGGGTCCAATGGCCTTGCATCGTGTGGGTGTTGTAGTGTGCTCCCCATCTGGTCAGGGAAGCTCCCATTGTGACCAAGATTTCTGGCACAGGTAATAGGAAGAGTACCCCTTGCAACATGTGATGTGGATTCATCCACCAGGTCAGTGATTGTAGGATCTGAAATGGCACCATGAGCGGACAGTTCTGGCTGTCTACATTGGGCTTGAAGACTGATAGGAAACCACAACTGTAGTTTCTGCATCTTCAACCTTGTGAATGGAACTTTGACTTGCAGGATGCCATGAGCCCCAACAGTCTTTGAAGGTGATGGGCCTGCTGCTTCAGCTGAGTTTGGAATTCCAGAACCAACTCCTTCGTGGTTTTGTAGCAGTCCTTTGGCAAGTAGCCACCTAATGGCGAAGTGGTGAAGCAACCTGCCTAGAGAGCAGGAGGCTGTTGGTTCAAATCCCTGCTGGTGTGTTTCCCAGAATATATTTCCTAAAACATGGGAAACTCCTATATCAGGCAGCAGTAATATAGGAAGAAGCTGAAAGGCATCAACTCATACTGAGTGGGAGAAGGCAATGGTAAACCACTCCTGTAGTCTACCAAGAAAATCACATGGCTCTGTGGTTGCCAGGAGTGAGCACTGTGTTGATGACACAATCTTTCCTTTTTCCTTTGGTTGGTAAGCTTCTGTGTCCAAAATCGTGCCTGCGTATGCTATGGGCCTTTGAGGTTCCAGTTTATCCTGATACCCAGATCCTGTAGGAGAGACAGTACAGATAAAATCTGAGAATGTAACTCTTTGTTTGTTTTGGAAGTCAGGAGCCAGTCATAGAGGTACAAGAAGACTGTCACCCCCCATAGTCGTTAGGTGAGCCACTACAACAGCCATGCATTTTGAAAAAACGTGTGGTGCTGTTGACAGTCTGAACAGCAATACCGTGTATATTGGTATACTGACTGACTGTAAAGCATAGGTACTTCCGGTCGTCTTCTCTGATGCCTATATGGAAGTATGCAACTTTGAGGCCAGCGTTGCCAGCCACCACTCCTGATATAGGACTGGCAGTATATCCTACAACACTATCATTCTGAATTTCTGTGTGCATACAAAATTTGTTCAGTCTGATAATGGACCTGCGTCACCTGATTCCCCAATTCCTCTTCGGTATTTGGAAGTACTTGGAGTACAATCTGTCCCTTCTCCATGTCCATTGCACAGGGGCAATAGTCCCTTTCTCTAGGAATTCTCTGACCTGGTCCTCCAGTGGTGGAGTCATCCTTGTGAAGTGGATCTCTGAGAACATGGGCATAGCCTTGAACTCTATCACATACTCTACCAAAATGATCTTGAGGACCCAGTGGTCCAATGTTATGTGGTACCATGCGGATGGATGGAATTGCCATGTGATGGTGGTATATAGGGGTCGCAGGGATCAGCGCAGCAGACAGGCTGATCCCTCAAAGATGCTGCTTTTGTGAGTCAGTGTGCTTTTTTTTGGCCCTGGTTGTTCTTGGTTTTTTTGTTGGAACGGGTGCTTATTGTAGGGTTGGTATTTCCTGAAATCATGCTAATGGAATTGTGGTCTTTGCTTTTGGTAGAGCTTGTACATCGATTGCATGAACGTCAAAGTGGATGGGGCAGTGAAGTTTTTTGCTGTATATTTTGTCGTCCCCCCCCCCATCTTTTCCATTGTCTGGTCTGTTTCTTCACTAAATAGACCCTTCCCGTCAAAGGACACTCTCGATCTTTTCCTTCATGTCAGGTTTAAGGGAGGCAGATTATAGCCACACATGCCTACAAAAGGTAACCGCCGCCATCATGGATCTGGATTCATTCTCTGCTAGGTGTATGGCAGTGCTGAGCTGGTGTCTTGTAATGGAAGCTGACTTTGCCAATCCATCTGTAAGTTTCTGGGCAAATTCCTCAGGGGAGAGACTATCCAATTCCTGGTGAAGAGTTTCCAGGAGGGAGTGGCTGTATTTCACTATACAAGTGGAGTAATTGGTGATTTTTTTATTGAGAGACATGCTGTGGTGCAGACTTTCCTCCCCATTACATCTAATTTTCTCCCTTCCTTATCCGCAGAGGTGGCATGCCATCACACAGACTTGGTGGAGGTGGCACAGTCGATGACAAGGGACTTTGGAAAGGGATGCTTTAATAGGTATGTATTATCCCCTTCCTGGACCCGATATAACCCCTCTTGGGACATTTGGAGGTGGAAGTGAATGTATTGATGACTTCCCATGCTGACTTTGCAGCCTTAGAAATGACAGGGAGTAGAGGCAGAACCACAGGTTAAGCAGCCTGCGATGATGCCATGAAATTGTAGACTGGGTCGTCACCGGTCATAGTCTGTGTCAAGGCCCAAGGTGTCCGCCACAGCCTTTATCTGGGCATGATATGCCTTTAGTTCTTCATTGGGCGATACATGTATAGAGGGTGGTACATCCTGTGGAGGATCCTCTGGTTCAATGGTCTCTGGATCTGATTCAAAATTGGAAGAACCATGGTGCTCGTCCTGTGGAGATGGAGGAGGGGAGACGGGATCTGTGTTTACAGTCACTTCTGCTGTCTTACATGTTGAAGCTGTCTTTTGAGTCTGAGTGGTAGTAGAAATTTTTGCTACCACCAGTAATGGCAGTGTCTGGGTTTCAAAAGTGGATGATGGCTTTGGGGCTTTAGGTGATTCAGTCAGAGTCTGAGTGGTTGAGGTCACTAACATAGGCTTTTCCTAAGGTTGGACAAAAGGTGAGATATTTGTAAGAGATACAGAAACAAAAGGCGTTTACTATTACCGCTCTATCAGGGCATCACCAGCCCCTAGAATGTGGACATGCAGTGGGCTGGGAGAACTGAAGGCCAAAGCAAAGTAGTGGGTATCCCTCCTTTTTTTAACTTTCCAAAGTTTATAGTCCTGGTAATCATAAGGAAGGCCAGGCGAGGAGGTGCCCATAGACCTGCTGGATGACCTAATTGGTGCAGTAGAGTGGTGAGAGAAACCACTCTGGTACCATGACAAAACTGATGGGGCAGTTTCTTATAAGTGGCTTGCTGAGAGAGTCTTTGAGGGCACAAGGGGATCTTGATCATCTATCAGTTCTTCTGGTGTACCTGACAAGAATCCCTTAAATGCGGTTTTAAACCACGAGAAAGGTATGTGCCATCGATAGGTCTAATCCCCCTTCCGTATCAGGTTCAGTTTCCAGATCGAAGATTGGCATCAGAGAAGTCATTCGGTATCACCCATTTTTTGATTTTGAAAGAATCAGAGTGTGCAGCTTTGGAGAGGTAGCCCTCACCACTGCTGTCTGTGTCGAAAGTCTTGGCGAATCCACCGGGGACCTGATGGGCATAACCGCCAGAGAGATCAATGCCAGGCAAGGTGGTGCTTTTTTCATCCCCATAGGAGTTGAGGGTCTGGGCACTGGTGGTCTCGATAGTGACACACATGGTGTCGAAGACCTTGACGTTGGAGTGGACTTTGATATCAGGAGAGTCACTTGGAGTCCAGTTGGAGACAGGGTCGACTTTGAGGGTCCATCTCGGTGCTTGTGCTTCTCCAGTGTCATAGGTGCTCCATCCTCTGGGTGCAATGTGTGTCTCTAGCGATCCCGTCTCAGAGGAGAGCCATACGGAGATTTGAACACCCGAGTCGGGGTTTTAGACTGTTTTAGTTGGACAAACCCTGACGCCGAGTGTCCCGATGTCAACGTGTTCAATGCTGATGCATGTGATGTCGAAGTAGTTTCTGCTTTCGGTGTAGATGGATTCAGGGTATTGCCATACAGCATATCGCGCAACCTGAGGGCCTGGTTTCCTCTTATTTGCTTTGAAAAAGACATGCATATCTTGCATGTCCAAGTATTATGTTGCTCCCCAAGGCATATCCGACAAGAATCATGCCTATCTTGGGAAGGCAACTTAGGTCCACATTCTCCACAATTTTTAAAATACTTTTTTTCCATTTTCGAAGCCATGTCCATTCCGCATCTTAGCCCACAAATAAGAGTCTGTTTTCCGAAGAATCGTCAAAACAGAAAATCCAATAAGTAGTCGAAAACCAGTCCAGGTAAGAAGAAATAATACCTTTAAAACACACACACAGAAAAAACCTCACAATCTCCTTTTTAATGTAAGGGAACAATTTGTAAAAGTTAGTAAACTTTGCTGCTAAACTGCATTAATCTGCCACAGTCTCTGGCTGTTTTTTGTGTAAAGGAAGTACACGTTGAACCAATTCAACGAGGAGCCAGAGTGACCAGGTGTGATCACTACAGCGGTCGAAAAGGACTGACGAAGTGCGCCCAGCCCCACCTTTTATACTTCCACATGAGCATGTAGGGGTGGAGTCTGGATGCCAAGATGATCAAGAGCAGGGATTCTCAACATTGGGTCCCCAGATGTTATTGGACTTCAACTCCCATAATCCCCAGCCAAAGGCCACTGAGGCTAGGGATTATGGGAGATGAAGTCCAGTAACATCTGGGGACCCAACATTGAGAATCCCTGATCTAGAGCACTCAGCCACGAGGTCCCTGTGCAGAGCAGGCGCAGTATCCATTCTTATGGATTACAACGGATCACGATCCAGATCAAAGTTTTCTGGTTGCTTGGCACATAATAAGCCAGTAGATACAAAATATAAGTAGTACAGCATCTATTCATTTACTTGTTATATTAGGCTGAGCCAGGACTACTGCAGTTATCATGCTTCCTATATAACATCATGCCACAAATAGAAATATATACAACTTCTTAGAAGATGCAATATGAGTCTTATACTGTTTTGGTATCATCAAGATATACCTTCATATAGAAGTGCTATAATTTGTACTAACTTCCAGCTACTTAGTGCATTCCCAAACATATTGTTAAAGGAATTCTAGTTGCGAGACCAAGAGCAAGTTTTGAATGTGTGATCTTTGTGATGCTTGATGCAGTGGCAGAGAAACTTAAGAGCACTTATCTGCATCCTTAAAGTTGCTTAATTAATTTGCTTATAGTTGTAAAAACATAAAAATTAAATATAATATATAAAATGAAAAATAAAATGTTTATAAAATAATAGTAATAAAGAATATAATATGAAAGTGAACAGAAGTTCAGGGAGAAAAATTGTGTTTTTCAACAACAATGAATAACTAAAGCCTTTGCTTTGAATGCTAGATTGTTTGAGAGATGTGATGGTTACTGCAGAGGATCGTCCCCTCTCTCCCCCCCCCCCCACCGCCGTAAAACCCCTTGAATGTTGGGGGATCCCAGCATGTTCCTCACTTGGTTAGGACAAGCCAATTTTTGCTAAGTTCAGACAATAACACCAGTTTGTTTTAAATCATGACTAGCAGTTGCAATTTTTTCTCCCCTCACACATGCAGAGGAGTGGGCAAGTGCATGAATTCAGTGATTGTGGACCAACCATGGTTTCACATGACGCTGAACACAGCCAAGGTCTTAGACATGTGCACCTTTGCCTACCAAAGCAATCTCACTCAAAGTTTAACTAAAGACCGTAGCAACAGCTTGGTTTTCTTGAAAACTTAATTAAATGCTCCCTCATTCAATATTCAGCTTGCTTTTGTGTAGCCTAGCAACAAATCCTATGCCTTAATCATACTTCAAGAACCACTGAAACATAGTCTGCATAGCTGTAATACAAGCAGAACAGGGAACACAATACATAAAGGAACACCCAAAATCCAGTCCAAAACACTCAAACTGAAAAAAGCAAAGCACATATATGTTAAACAATTGCCTCTGTTGTAGCTAAACTAGTTTGACAAGACAAGCAGGAAGATAATAGGATCAGGGTCTAGCAGCCTCTGGAACCAATAAGAAGCTGTATATGGCATATAAATCCTGTTCCAAGAACAGATATTATATTTAACCTCCCTGATTTCAGAGTACGTTCTGCCCAAGTTTTCAAACATTTCTCTGCAAATAAGTAGTGTCAGAGACAGATACATGAGCATGCATGCACACGTCAATGCCTAGATGTTGTAGAAGCACACAATCTAGAGTCAGATATGCATAATTCACACAACCCCAATTATAAGGTCTGTGTTTTGAAAGAAGTTTACCACAAAATTACTGCAGGGAAAACACAACCAAATTTTCCCTTCATTAATATTAGCACAATTTTAGCTTTTTCAGTAAGCACACATCTTACCCAAAGACAAAACAAATGATCACTACATTATTAGTAGAGACTTCATCTGAGCATTAAAGTAACACTATGCCAGTTCTGTAGAAAGAAAATGCTAATTGGTGTATTTTTCAACATTAGGTAAGGATTTCAACAATTTGTATGATAAGAAAAATGTACTTCAAGTGCAAGATCTTCAGGATGATGGTACATAATTTCACTTTAAGTATTCACTTTCAGTAACACAATATTCTCTAATATATTGCTCTGTTCTCTATTAAAAGCTAGAAATAGATAGTGAACCATCAAATTATTGTTTGTTTGAAGAAACACTAGGATTAAAATGAACTAAAATTCCCAACAGGTATGATTTTAAGATAAATATTTGGCAGACGGATTTCAAACCAAGAGATAGTGAGGAATTATATTCAGCCAGTTCAAGTAAACTGATCTACTAAGAATGTGCTTAGATCTCTCCAACTGAAATCAGTGAAACTTCAAAGTGCTTAACTTTCAGCTGGATTGTACTATACGGGTGTCAACTTAATTTTCAAACTCTGCCTAACTCTAGATGTAAAGGGAACACCCAAAAATAAGTGATCAAAAACCACTTATTTTTTTCGGGTGGTTTCTTGTTATCTTTTGTGATCCCTGTTTTTTGATTGTAACTCTAGATGTAGGCAGTTAATGATACAACTTTTAAAGTATGAATTGTGCATTTCAAATGCTGCTGACAATATAAAATGTGTACTTCAAAATCAGTTTCGTTTAGCTCTAGTATTTGGCAGCCTTCCAAATTGAAAAGACTATTAATCTTCACTTAGACCCATCTTTTTAGCCTGGCTTTTATATTATTGTTATATTGTTAAAAAAATTTTAAAGGTTTTTATACCGCCTTCCTTTAAAACAAACTCAAGGCAGTTTACAAAACATTTAACACAATATAAAACCATAAAAACTACACAATAAGAATTAAAATGGAATATAAAAATACAAATCTAATTAAAAGTTTAAAAACATGTACTATCTAGGTAGATAAGGAGATTTTTTTCTGTACCTGTTCATCATCTTCAACCACCACTAGTGTTAGTTTATTCTTTTTGAAGTCCAGCCTAGTGATCTTTGGCCTGCACGGAGGGGGAAAAACATTTAACAAACAGACAGACCAATAGCAATAGATCTCTGTACTTTCCTACAACTGCACTCTTAATATTGTTCCAGGATTCATGGAGCCAGTAAAAGCTATCTGGGCAAAGAGGCACCTTCAAGAAGTGGTAGCACTCCCATATTTAGCGGCGGAAGAGCAATTGTCCCTATTCAGCCCAGCAGAGCCTTTTGCTAGTGGCTGTTGCTGGCATCATGTTGTATGGATTATGAGCCCTTTTGGGATAGGTAACCATCTTCTTTTTTTTTTTTTGCTAAGTAAACAGCTCTGAAAACGAAAAGTAGTATTTTTTAATAATGTAGGCACGGTTAACTGAATTTATTGTGTTTTAAGTATTTACATGGAAATAGACCAGTTTTTCTGGTCAATGAAGAAGCATTTCACCATAATTATCACTTAATTAACACCTCTGGCCCAATTCCTTGGGAAAAGAGAAAATATTATACTCAGACATAAGATCTCAAATAAAGCACCATTCTATATTTAGATACAAGGTCACTCATAATTAAAGATCTAAATAGAGAATACTAGCTGGGCCGGCGCAGAACATCTAAGCGCTAGTTCTCTGGCCAATACAGCAAACCCCGCCCCCTGCCATCCAGGATGGCAGCCAAGGTGGGGAACACTCCTTCTGTGAGCCCTCCTGCCGATCCACCCCCCGCTTTAAGCCGCCTCCTCCCATCCAGGATGGCAGCAAAAGCAGTGGAAGTGGCAAAAGCTACTTCCGTGAGCTCTCCTGCTGCCCAAATGACAGGTCGAGCCATTTCCACCAGCTCATTTCAGGGCTCTCTGCATTTCGGGGCTCTCTGTGTATGCACACAGAGAACCCTGAAATGGGCCGAAAAAGGCTCGACCTGTCATTTGGGAGGCAGGAGGGCTCACAGAAAGCTTTCACAGCCTCTGCCGCCATCCCCACCTCCGTCTCCCCTCTCCACCACAGGGGGTGGCCATGCTGTGGGTGGCAGGGCTGGGCTGGCAAGGCGACGCAGCTGCCTCTTCCTCTGGCCACTCAGAGCGTTGTTGCCACCTCAGCAGTGCCCTGATTGGTTTAGCAATACAAAGGCAGGGCTTGCTACATACACCCTAAGTGGTTTTTTATATGTGGTGTGTGTGTGTGTGTGTGTGTGTGTGTGTGTGTGTGTGTGTGTGTGTGTGTGTGTGAACTTTCTGACCTCTTATGGCATATCACAATGAATGCTGAGTAATGGTTTAGAATCCTGGTGTAGAGCTAGGCTGTAGAATCTAAAATAATCTACATTATAAATTATCCAGCTTACCAGAAGAACAAGCCAATCTTGGTTTCTCCTTCAAACACGAGAACTCCTGTAGGTGTTAGTCCAAGGCTATAATCATTACCATCTCTAGCCTAATTAACAGCAATTAAAAGAAGGTTAGACTATGCCCTAGGTATAGCTTTGTGCTCTACATAATTTTTAGTTTAACTACACTTTCAGTCACTGTTAAAATACTACAGCAGAATTAAAGAGCTCAGTCATAGGTAACTTGCACTAACAAGCCCACTAAGGATGAAGCTAGATGTGACAATTAGAGATCCATAATATAGCTACTGTGGGATTTATTTTTTAATGAGGGTATATTCAACCCCTTCAATGCACATGCTGCTGCCACCATCCACCCCCACAGGCTGCAACTGCCCTTAAAAAGAAAAGGAAGGGGGGGAGGGGGGAGGCAAGCCATGGGAGATCCAGTCATGGGTCTTTATCATATTCAGTTGCACCCCAAATACACTGCCCATTCTAGTAAACTGCCCGCTGTGCCAGTTATACAAGATTAAGTCTTGACTTATTTTATATCACTACATCTTTCACACAGGGTCAGTACCTGCTCTCATGACCTACTCTTAATATACATTTAACATAAAATGTAAGAATTCAATAACCCTTAATTCCTCTTGTTAAAAAAAAAACTGATGTGAATTCATTCTGGCTGACTCAGCAACTGCAAATATAAGTAGCAACCTTGGCCATGTATGGTAGATGGACGTGCAGCTGTGGTCTAGTATAATCAAATTGCCCTTTGTAACTAGTACATGTAATACAGGTTTAGTTAAGCCATTCATTATATATTCCCTGTATTTTTATGCAATACCAAAAATATAATCATTCCCAAACACACTTCCCAAAAGTCTACATTCCTGTAGACACATACTTACTTTAACTATATGCATATCTACGCCATACATTTCTAGCCATTTTGCTTTGTTCAGATAATTTGTTTCCGCCTGGGCTGGTGTTTGTCCCCTGAAAAAATTTAGATTACACAAAAATAATGGTGTCAAGCAACAAGTGAGATTATGGAAAGAATACGCAAAAGGGGAACTCAACTGGGTTTGCAGATTAGAACAAACCACTGTTGTCTCCACTCTCAATTGTGATCCATAGCTACATCTACATATTTGGGCACTGGAGTTGGGAAAGTACTGCACTGCAAAATTAAGCTGTGAAACTTTACTGAATTATGCTGGTAAACTGAGAAGTGTCAAGGCCATAGCTTGCGTCACATCCTGTTGTCCAGCTAACTGAACTTTTTAAAGGACTAGATTCTCAAGTGAATACCAGCAGAAATGGTTCGGTACTCACAGATAGTGGACATCTCACTACCTCCTCCTCCACCACTTCAGTGGCATGGCCCTTAGCTCACTATGGGCAGCTCCTGCCACCCTTGCCACTGCTCCTACTGTCTTGGGCACTCTGCTGCCCTCACCATCACTTGCCAGTGGCTCTCCAGGCCTCAGAAGCAGAAAGGAATTCCTGCAGATGGAAATGGCTACTAGTCGGAGGGCTGTGGGCCACCTCCAGCATCAAGGGCAGGGTGCCTCTGAGTACCAGTTGCAGGGGAGTAATGGCAGGAGAGAGGGCACGCCCTCAACTCCTGTCTGTGGCTTCCAGTGGCATCTGGTGGGCCACTGTGCAAAACAGGATGCTGGACTAGATGGGCCTTGGGCCTGATCCAGCAGGGCTGTTCTTATGTTCTTATGAAATGGGGCCTTTCTCCTTCTGACTGGCCAGAGAGCTGCAGCTCTTTGTTCTAGTTTGCACTGCAAAAGTGAAACAGTAGTACTCAGTTTGAGAAGGAACTGAAAACTATATTCTTTTCTCAGCAGGAGAAAGCAATCCATATGATGACAATTCACATGGTAACCAGGAGAGAACCAGCTTTGACAAGTTGTTATTTGGGAGTTTGTTACCTGTATTCCTTCCACTTTTCAAAAATGGCCAGTTCCATCTCTTCAGTTTGGCTAGGCACAAATCTGAATTCTGATACTATATCAGGAATGTGCTCAGTAGGGTCATAGTCACCAAGTTCAGCTGCAAAGAGAAGATGTTAAGCAAATTCCCTAATTAACTGATTGGAACTGGCATCCTTTCATTAAAAACTAGCATTTTTAATGAAAGGTGGTATATAAATGTAACAATAAATAAATAAATAATCCAAAGATGCCTACAATGATGCATTATTTCTTTCTGAGTATTAAAATCCTTTTATCAATGTTTGTTTCAGAAAATTGTACTGAAATAAAAAATCATGCTATACGTTATATGCTACATTTCAGCAGAGGGTGAAGAGATTTCTGTTTATTTAAATATATCTTGTTTAAGCAAAGAGATTTCTTTGGAAAACAGGTCTTGTAAGACAGTCCCTAATGGCATAGTAGGGAAATAACTTGCCTAGGGAGCAAGAGGTTGCTGGTTCGAATCCTTGCTGGTGTGTTTCCCAGACTATGGGAAACATCTATATTAGACAGCAGCGATATAGGAAAATGCTGAAAGGCATCATCTCATACGGTGCGTGAGATGACAATGGTAAACCCCTCCTATATTCTACCCAAAAAACCCACATGGCTCCATGGTCGCCAGGAGTTGACACTGACTTGACGGCACAACTTGAACTTGAACTTGAAGACGGTACCAATGTACTGAACATTTATTCATCTACTACTGTGACAACGTCATTTAAAAACTTTACTAGATGTATTCATTCACTAAAAGGTTATCTTACACACACACACCCCAATCTGAATAAATACACCACATGGTTGTTAAGACAGAATGAAGCTAAACATGTAAATAAGAATATTTAATCAAAAATGGAATGCTCAGTAGAGACTAAAAGGGATAAGATGCTAGAAGCCACAAGACTGCCTAGATGTTCATTATATGATGTCTGTGACTTCGATCTGTTGATGAGACACTGTAAATCAAGCACCACATATATATAGCTTTCACTTCACCTCTCATTACAGGACTACTCACTTTTGCGGAAACATTATCAACTAGGTTAAGAAATACTCCCTCCCCCTTTCCATTTTTCAGCAATGCCAGCAAAAGTGTTTGTTCTTTATCCACAGGCTTAGTCTGCCCTCAACAACATCGTCAAGTAACCAGATCTTGCTGGCTACTGTGTAATACTCACTAGGTGACTCCCAATTTGATGGGGTCACCCACATGACAAATTCAGGAAGCAAGCATAAGTGGGGAAAGACACTGAATCTGCAGCAGACAGAGAAAACAATGGAACTATACAGGGTTTAACACAAGCAGCCTCTCTCAAAAAAATTTGAGATTTATATTTCTGAACCCCAAGCCACTCTTTTCCACCGAATGAAATAGCATATTTGCATAACTACCTCATTTTACCTAAAAGAAAATGCTCTGCAATAAAATCAGTTCATACATTCAGCAAATCATCACCTGCAAATCAAATTATGTCCATCTGTTGTGACACACCCCGAAAGTACATACTGTACTACTGCTTTCTTGATTGTTTGCCAGCTGTTCTTAGCAGTATCTCTACAAGAATGAACTACACGCAGGCTAAGTCTAAGCTGGAGAGTATTTCCTCTTTACTTTCATATGCAATGTAACTGCAGAGAGGAAAATTAAAAAGGTAGCACTGTCATTTAACTGATCTCAGCCAACAATCTAAGCCAGGCTAACCTCAATTCATTCAGTTTTGTGCAATGTAAATATTTTAACACACTTCTTATGCCTTTAAATACCAGCAGATTTCAAAAACCTTGTAGCAAATTGATTAGCCTTGATATTAGGGATGTGAACGGAACCATTTGGAGCGCCATTTTCGGAGCGTCACACCAGTTCAGGCAACCAGAGTTCGTACCAGTTCAGAGGGGGCGGCGCTCTTCCGAATTAATTTTATTCAGATCAGCTGGAACATTAGCTAGCTTGGAGAACAAACCAAGCAGGCAGCATTCTGGAAGTGCATGATAGGTCTAGATGTTCTTTATATCATGTAGGTGGGAGGGCAGGGGTGTCGTTGGCTGATGGCCAATGCAAATTGCCGATGGGTGCACGCGCATCAGCTATTTGCGTGGCGACACTGATCCCGGCTGCAAGCAGTCACGCTGCAGCTCCGCATGCCCACTTTTTGGAAGAGCACCCATGAAGGAAAAGCAGCAGGGCGGGAGCTGGCAGATAGGCCGTGCCTCCCTGCCTCTTAAAGCGACACCCCTGCCCTCCCACCTACTTGAGATAAATAACATCTAGCTCTATCATGCACTTCCACAATGCTGCCTGCTTGGTTTGTTCTCCAAGCTAGCTAATGTTCCAGCTGATCTGAATAAAATCTAATTTGCTTCATCTAGGCAGCAAGATTGAAACATAGAGTGATGCATTAACTGTTGCCCATATTCATTATAAGAATCTATGCCTCATCAGGACTTGCTACTCCTTAAGGTTTTACCATATCATCTAACTGCTTGCAGGAATAAGGTGGGATATCAAATCTTCCATACCTCAAGAAGCAGGTGGTTTTTAATGTCTGAAAGACCATTAGAATACACTGACAGATTGGACACACCCAGTGTCCGGCCCCCTATCTAAATTATGCAAGAAATCACAGAATATTCAGAGAACGTGAATGTTTCCCATACAAAAACAATCCAACTATGTACATTTCAAATACACAACACCTTGCACTAAAGAAAAAAATAATAATCCTCTCTGCAAGATATCCCATATTTCTGTCAAGTATAAATAATAGATCAGAGTCACTTTCTAAGATTTCCTGTTCCCAGGAGAAACCCACAACTTTAAAAGCAACATTTGATACAGTGACCAGCAGCCACTGAACAACGCTTATTTTAAGCCATTCTAAGAGTTGAATTACAAGCCTGTTATCTACACTAAGAGCTACCCAACCTGCAGAGAATTCCAGCAGCTCTAATATCACTAAAAGCTGTGAATATAGTAGGCACACTTACTTGGAAACATGAAGCAAAGATCACCACCAAAAGCAAGAGCTGCTTCTCAGATTTTGGGGGCGGGGCGGGGGGCTTGCTACCTATTTCAGCTTTATTTGTGCTGTCCTGATATAGGATCTATTTGTGTGTTTGCAAGTGAAAACAGCATATGCAACTATATGCAAGTGACACTGTATTATGTAAAGTATCTGATCCCACCTATGGATTGCATAGGGAGTCATCTTCCTTGACACAGTGAAACTTCAATATAGACCATTATAAACAAAAGGTTGCTTCACCCATTACAAAATTACTCTGAAAAATACATTTCTGTAAAGGAATCCATGCCTTTTAATGCATGTTCATGCAGTATCCATACTGAAAAATCCACAGCCAAGTTCCTATCACACATGTGCACAATAAATATATAGTCACTACACATAAAGGTTTACATGTGGTTTGCTATCTATATAGAAAACCTGTCACATTTGAAGAGTGCTTCAAACTGTATAATTACCTACACAAAGTAGTTCCCTAAACAACTCACCCTGTAACATGTATGCTGCCAACTGCACTGCTGTTTCAAAGGGACATTCCAATCTGCAACAAGAGAAAAAAAATTTGCTCAGGCAAATCTTTGCATCAGTACTTAGAAAAAATGATTGTGTCTCAAGGACTTGGGAATGTTAAGAATGAGTTTCAGTAAGACTGCTAGATCACTTAGAAGGGCTTAACTATCATCATGGTATTTGGATTTGCAGGACTATATGGCTTTCCCCATACTCGGCAACCAAAATGGCAAATCAGCTTGCCCTAGTTAGGTTCTACAGGCATGTAGATCAGAGACAACATAAATGCATTCCTCATTTAAGCTTCACTAATTACCAACCCCAAACACAATGTTTGTTTTAAAAACACCCACCATAGTTAACACAATGTATGCATCATGCACAGCAACACATACCATCCCTATCAAATTTCCCCCCACTGTAGATCTGTGGAAACTTGAGCAATATTCTTCTATACTATACTCTATAAAGGGCACGAGAAGCATATCATGACTTTTAGCAAGCAATTGCAGGACTTCATATACTAAGTTGGAGCAAAAAATAAATAAATCTACATGCACCATTAGGACTATCAATGTCCATTACAACATGTTTACTTCTACAAAACTTGTTAACTAGTTAACTGATCACTTTAGCACCCTATAGACAAGACAGTCATTTTGTTAGCTGCATAAACAAGTTATTTGCTTATTATCATTATCCTCAGCACTTACTTGCCACTCAGAATGTCTTGCCTTAACTGAAGAACAAATAAATACCTATTTCAGAAGGGAAGAACAAAGCCATCAGATCAGGTGAGCAATTCCAACACTGATGAAGAGCTGCATTGTTATGAATATGAACTATACATATTGACTTGACTCTTGACATATCTAGAATGATCAGATAATTCACTCTGTTCTCTTAATTGGGGCATACAAGCAAGGACTATTACGTTTCATGGCAAGAGGATGATAATCTTATTACTAGAATGCTCATTCTGAAGTTTCAGTCTTTCCTAATTCCCTGGATGCATTATTGCAATGTGCAGGGTGGGGGACGGGACAGATTTCCAAAAGGTCTGAGAACACAAAATATTTGATAATGTTACCTTGAAAAATGTGCTCGTTAAGTGACTTAGTTATGGATAGTATTAGGATCAAATTCAGTGCAAACAGTGAAACAGAACTGGGTGCAAGGCAGGACCAAAATACCAAAGAACCACCTTCCTCTGAAGTGCCAGGAACTTATTCAATGCGCTGTAAATAAGTTTACTGCTGTAACTACAGGTCATAACACACATATAAAAGTATAACAAAACTACACAACACACAATAGCAAATACATCATGCTTAAAGAAAAACAGATGAGGTAATAAGACAGTAAAAAAAAAAAAGCAAAACAACATGCATGAAAATAAAAAGAGATATAATCCTAAATACCTAACTGTATATACAACTCTGAAGGGTACAATTTGAATAAGAGAGCTTCTCCTAGAACTACAATTTAGCCAGATGTGTAGCAGGACTAGCAGATACAGTTCTCTTCCTAATTTTAAAAGTCAAGGAAACACATCTGCCAGCAAGTAATTAACACATTCCGTTTCAGAACCCATGAACTTATCAATAATCTGACCGAGTGTTTTGTCTTTTATTGTTCCATAAAAAGACCAGTGTAGGAAGTAATGTTTAATGTCCTCCACTTGCCCCTGGCCATGGGGCAGAGGCGTTGTTCCACGGGAGCTTTGTGACATCTAATCTCAAGATATACCGAGGACAAGATTTGAAAATGTATACTGGTAAATGCCAGCCTGGAGGTGAGCTGGCAACATTGAGCAGGTACTGTGAAGTATATCCATTTTTCTTGGAAAGAGACTACCATGGGGAGAACTTTGAATGCTGGACCAAACCACCATCTCGGCTGGCATCCCCATCAAGGAGCCAATCATGTATTTTCCTGACCTAGGACTTAAGTTGCTCTAGTGAAGTCAGAGAGTACAATTGTAGATTATGAAATAACAGATCTGCCCACTGATTCCTCTCTTAGTAGTACCAAGAGCATGATTTAACTAGATGGTCTTCTGGAAGGTTGTCAAGTTTCTTAGAACATCTTAGCAGTATCAGAGGGACTCTAAGACACTGAGGGCAGCTCCATCTCCATTCTTGATGTGCAGCAGAGATGCCTGCGGGAAGGCCCAGAATTTCCCTCAGGAAGTAATTCTGGACTATTTCAAATTTCTCACTCACTTTTACATTGCACCCACAAATCTCTGCCCCATAACTTACCCCTGAATTTTTTTGAGTGCAGGAGATATTAATTGACTCCCCCCTGCCCCGGAGAAAAAGAATTTTAAAATGATCCCCACTGACTGTACATCCTGCAGTTAAAAGGACTGTATTAAGATGGACTGACCAAGATAAGATTTCTGAAAGGAGACACCCAAACATTTAAAAGGAAGGGCATTGCTCTATTTGCTAAATTTATATTTAGTTGTCCATCTGTGCTTGATTCTACTGGTACCAAAAACTATTACTTTTGTTTTATCGTAGTTGATCCTCAACTTCTCCTCTTTGTAGTAATCAGCCAATCTGACCAACATTCTTCTAAGCCTGGTCTCAATAAAAGACATAAGTGCTTTATCAGCAGACATCAAGATCAAGACTTTGTGCCCATTAAGTGAGGGGAAGAAGAATTTCTGAGACTCCATAGCCTGTATTATATCACTGATCTAAAAAATAAGAAGGGAGCCCCATGACTTTTCTGTTTAATAAATAAAATGGAATCAGATAGTGAGCCTTGTCAGCCCACTCTAACCCTAGCCATGAGATTAGAGCGCAGAAGCCTGATAAGCTCTCTGTCAGTGTCATTCTTCTTAAGCTTTTCCCACAATCTAGATCAATAGAGTCAAAAAGTGATGAAAGATCAATAAATGCAAGGTGTTTTAATGACCATTAGCATATTTCTGGATCAAAGCTTTCAAGGTGATACAATGATCTATTGTGCTATGAGCCCTATGGAAGCCTGCCTGCTCTGGGTGATCAATACTGTCCTAATGGAACACATGGGGACAATGACAACTGACATACCATGTTGCCCTCTTCCTTTTTTTGTATGTTCTCTGTACATCTTTGTCCTTAAAGGACATTAGTGAATAGCAATCATGACGACTGGTATTTTGATTAATTTATCAAGATAAGAGACCCAACACTCAGATGAATATACCGAATATAACATTATAAGCACCAGTCTTTCAAACTCTTATACAGGATTTCTAGATGGGAACATAGGAAGCTGCCATATACTGAGTCAGACCATAGGTCCATCTAGCTCAGTATTGTCTATATAGACTGGCAGCAGCTTCTCCAATGTTGCAGGCAGGAATCTCTCTCAGCCCTATCTTGGAGACGCCAGGGAGGGAACTTGGAACCTTCTGCTCTTCCCAGAGTGGCTTCATCCCCTGAGGGGAATATCTTACAATGCTCACACATCAAGTCTCCCATTCATATGCAACCAGGGCAGACCCTGCTTAGCTAAGGGGACAAGTCATGCTTGCTACCACAAGACCAGCTCTCCTCTCCTCTTTGTATCACTGCATGAAGAAGAAATACATCCAAAGTACCTTGTGAGCTCTTCACGTAGGTTGTTTGGCTCAGAGGAGTAAAATTTTACACGAAGATGCAGACAATACGGTGGACCAACTATGAAAGGGAATAAATGTGGGTTACCAATAGCCAAGACTTTCACTGGTGGTTATATTCAGATAACAGAAAAGGTCAGCCTAAGAACTATGTGCTTGTATAAAAGACTTGTGTGAAACTGACTGCATTAAAGATCATATAAAAACCACAAACAAGAATACTAATAAATAAAACTAGTTTTATATATCAGAACCTAACTCAGCAGTCACATTACATCAAGTTGATCTGCCTTGCCAAGAACAGACAAATCTAGGTTAATCCCAATATTACAAGGCTCTGTTCGATGAACTGAGAAATCCACAGGTCTTCACGGTGCATCTGGTCAAATCCTTAGAAATTCTTCACAGAATTCTGAAGGGTACCTACTCTGGGCAACTTGCATCAGCACACATTCTAGAGGAGAAAGTGAATCTTTTTGATGATGTGTAGTATTTTGTAGAGTTAATCAATCCTGGAGATGTATTAATGGTTCTTTGAAACTATGTGCGGCAAGATACAAGGATTATTCTCCTGAGGCACAAACCTAACAAGCATACTTCCCTCAGAAACAACATTTGAGTTAGGAACAGGCTTCCTTCATCTCTTTAGGTTTTTGTTTGTTTTTACTCCCTCCTTGGATAGCTTTTTGTGCCTCCAACCTGACCCTGAAACCTTCAACACAGCCTAGTTTTGCATTAAACTAATCTATCATCACTTGGGTTATTGGAAGCTCCTTTCACTTGCCCTTGGAAAAGTGGAAGCAAAAGCTTTTGACAGTAAATAAAGAATAGGATGCAGGCTAGGAAGCATCATCTTCACACTCATTGCTAATGTCTTCCCTCAAGGAAAAGAGGAGTAGCATTCTGCTGTAGATTCCACACCTCGCTCCCCACCAGCACATGAAACCCTAGATCAGGAAGATCATTATGCTGCTTGTACACCCTCTCAAAGTACTTGTATTACCAGATCATAAGGGTTTCTGCCCCATTCTGTGTTTTATTACTATAAGAGTTCCTTTAGGTAGTTAGGTATATGTAGCATGCACACAAGCCAGTGACTTGATTACTAGAATATAATCCACACTGTAGGGAGAAAGAATACAGCAGGTACTGCAGAACTGGGGCACTAAACATACACTTCTCTGTGATGAACCAACCGTAAACACAGCATGATTAAAGAAGTTATGTAACATGAGTAAAAAGGGAGTCATGTCACCACTAGGCATTTGCCAAGTTTCTGGTATTAAAACATTTTTTAGAACATTGATTGCTTCATTCTGCCAAAATACATTCTGAAGATGCAAATATTTCACATGGGTACCCAACACTCTTTTGAAAAAGAGGAAAGTCAAGAAGTAAAGAGAGACACTTACTTTTAACTTGTTTTTTAATACTCTTTGTGTTGTCCAACCAGTGCTAGGAGGAGGAAGAGAAGAAGCAGCAATTAAGCAAAATGGTCTTTAATAGAAAAATGGAGATAAACTATAAAAGGCAGACCATAAAGAAGAACTGCCATAGAAATGCACTAACAAAACAAAAACACTTCCACTTCTTTTTTTTTTTTAGTTTAAACATCCACCCTGAAAAGCATCTTATTTTGAACCATTCAGATCAAAACATGCAGACAAGTGTGTTTGGATTTTAAAAACTTTGAACTTTTGCAAGGGTGAAGAATAGTAAGTCAGATGGCTGTAACTGCCTACTAAAGGAGAACAGGGTGATTTATCTAGCACTCAAATCAACAGCAGCATCTTCCCCCCACAGCACATTCACAGTTTTCTCTACACTCTAGCTCTACAGAGCTAGAAAGTTAATGGGATTCTCACAATTCCATGAAAAGGTCCATAGGCTACAAACTCTACTTAAAGGGAACACACAAATCCTAACCTTCCAAGTAATAACAAGACATACCAGTGCCAATGGGTATGATTAGAATTATTAGTTTTGTCTTAATGCACATCTCTTCTGCTCAAACACAAACACATTCTCACAGAGCTATGCTTAAAAATTAATACTGCGGAATGCATTGTCTACTTCAAGTGCTGACACAGGCATTAGCATGAATTGTTTATAGAAGATCTTCTGGGAATGCTCAGCAACTGGCAAGTAGCACAAGATAAAAAGTTGCAGATTGTATTAACTTGAGAACAGGATCTAACAGTGATTTGGTGGGGGGAGATGAGAAAGAGAAGACTGGGGCAAAACCAGTGAATATTTTCTAAGTCTGCTATGCATTTCCTCTAGGTCACGTGGCTGGCAACAAAATCCTTATATGTATCAGGGCAATCAAATGTACAGAACTGCAGAGCTACCACCTATGATATCCAATACTCTGCAAGCAACATTCACAGTTCAAAATGCCTGACATGGTTGCCTTCATATTTATTTATCCCAGCATTTGTGTACACCATCCTTTAGTTTGACATCTCTAAGGACAGCTCACAAACCTAACAATATTCAGTTAACAATGGCAAAATAAATGCAACAGAGCATTAAGGCAATATTGAGATTGATAAAAATTAGCAAACAACATCGAGCACTAGATTAAACAAACATCAAATCAGGTACCAATTGAAACTTCTTGGAAAGAACATTCCACATGAAGGGTTGCACAAGGGAAAAGGCCTCCCCTCTAGTCAACAACTGCCTGACTTCAGAAGGCTGCAAGGGCAGAGGTCTGTGGGGCAGTGTAGGAGGAGGAGAGAGGCCTGTGATTTCCAGCACTATTCAGGCAGGTTCATGTGTCAAATATTCATATGCCCCAAGATATTTATTTGCAGTCTCCTACTGCCTTATTGCATAGGGCAATAGGATGATGGCAAATGTCTTATGATAAGGTAGAGTAGGCATTAGATTATAGGTTAGTGCAACTAGATATTTGATTGGATAGGCTCAGACTGGCAAGTACACTACAGTTGTCCCTCGTCAACCATGAGGGTTCAGTTCCTGGAAACCCTTGCAGTTGGTGAATTCGCAGTTGGCAAGGCATAGGATTACATTGTAAACAGGGGGTTAGGGGAAACACAAGCATTGAAGTGCCTAAAATCCACCCCGCAAAAAAGTTTTTAAAATCCCACCGGCCCCAGGAAAATGTCTCCTGACATTGGGGAAATGACCCCCAAACCCCCCAAAATCACCCCAAGCCCGTAAATGACCCCTGACCCTCAGATTGACCCCATGACACCAGAAATCAGCCAAAGAAATGACTGAAAAATGGCACCAACTGCGAATACTCAAGTTGCAATTGGCGAGGGGGGTGACAGTTTGCCAGCCGCAGATACTCAAATTTGCAATTGGCAAACCCATGGTTGGTGAAGGACAACTGTATTGTAAAACATGCATGTCTATCTTCAATTATAGGTTGTGATCAAGCATTATGACAACATGCAGCGGCTCTGATTCTGGTTCCACATCACAAGCCTATTAATAACCATAATAGGAACTGGGACCTCATCTATTCTAAACAAACAGCAGATCATGTGATAAAACTGTTCCAGGACAGTTCAGATGGCAGATGATGAAATCATGACTAAAATGCTCCACAGTATCTTCCTTCCACATGGAAAGCTAGATGTTTAGAGGAAGAAGGACTACTGTAGCAGGTTAAAGCCTTTGTCTCAGAACAAGCTCACGTGAGGGAAAGAAATGCTGAATCACCCCTGTTGAGCTGCCTGGCTAGACTTCTCCTAAAATTATTCTGTATTATTGATAGGTTCAAAATGCTGCCGCCACCACCCCTTTTGTCTACAGAAACTCTCCAGGGTTGGGGTGGGATAATCCGAGAAAAAAAACCTCTTAATTTTGCTCTTGGACAAGTACAAAAATATTCCATGTGCAAGCCTACATGTGGTGAGAAAACTGATAGATTCTGACCATTGTTCCCTCTAAGGCACGCACTCACAAGTTTTCTGGTGTCTGCTCAGTTAATTTTAGATCCCGCTCAGGTTGAATTAGGAAGGCCCCACTCTGAATGCATGTGCGCACACAGTGCCTTGATATTGCCATCAAGATATTTACTCCTGCTAACTTGGCAAAGAGGCACCTTTTAACATGGTGATTCTCTTTATTTAGCAGGGGGAGAGTAATTGGCCCTATCCACCCTCAGCACAGTACCTCCAGTGACTGTTGCTGGTGGCTATCTTGTGTTTCTTTTTAGACTGTGAGCCCTTTGGGGACAGGGATCCATCTTATTTATTTATTATTTCTCTATGTAAACTGCCCTGAGCCATTTCTGGAAGGGCGGTATAGAAATCAAACGAATGAATGAAGAACAAAACTCATTCTGCACAGAGATGAAAAAAATTAGAGGGACCACTGCTTATGACTGTTTGAGGATGTGTTCGCACCAGAGAAACTCCCCCTTTGCCTCCACCCCTGTCCCGAGTTAAACAGCAACTAGGAGAGGCTTGTAAAATTAAAAACTAAAAAATCAATTTTATTCAATTACTACAGACTGCTTCCATCTGAGGCTTTCTCAGCGTTTAGCTACAGTTAAGAATACTTAATAGGATAACAAAAATTGGTTGTCTTAATGCATGCTTAAATGTTTACAGAGACTTTTGCAATGTCCTAGGTGTATTGAGCATAGGCTAGTGTTTCTTATTTCAATTATGTTGCAGGTAAACGATAACAGAACAGTATCCAGAATATGCAGAGTACACACACTAAAGAAATATAACATCCCTAAAGTAAAGTCTGACTAAAACCATTTTTCTAGACTAAACTTCCCTTTTCCTTGAACTCACCAAACTCCTGATGGGACTTCAAGCCTGTTATCCTGTCTTCCCAGGCTTTACAGTTATCCTCCTGCAGCCAGCCTCCATGGTCACGTCCTCCCATGCAGTTCCAGTCAAATTTCTTCCAACCAAGCCAGGGGTGGATTAACCCTTTTGTCGCCCGTAGGCGGCCAAGGATTTTCCACCCACACCACAAAAGCGAGATGAGTAGGGGTCGCCAGTGGCAAGGATGAAGCCCCCCCCCCACTTCTAAACGCTGCCACAGTGGCAAGGCAACAGCCAGTGACCAGCAACCACACAGTGGCGACTGCCTGTGGGGCTGGGGAGCGCCGGGGGATGACAGGCAAGTTCCTCTTTTCATTAAAATCCTGCAACCATGCAGCGACTGGGAGAGAGGGTTGTGGTGGGGGAGGAAGTTCCCCCACCGTTTTACCTTAAAACATCTTCTTCCGCTGCCTGGGCGAACTGATGAACAGCAAGTGAGAGCTCCTTCCAGCTCCCCTCCTCTCTCCCAAATGAGTGCCCAAAGAAGATGTCTTCTTCGGGAGTGAGGCGTACACTCATTTGTGAGGGAGGAGGGAAGCTGGAAGGAGCTCTCCCTCGCCATTTGTCAGTTTGTCCAGGCAGCGGAAGAAGGTGCTTTAAGGTAAAATGGCAGGGGAACTTCCTCCCCCACCACAATCCTCCCTACCGGTCCCCGCTTTAAGCTGCTGCATGGCTGTGAGATTTTAATGAAAAAGGAGGACTTGCCTCTCATCCCCTGGTGCTCTCCGGCCCCACAGGCAGCCGCATTTTCGTTTCTGGTTACTGGCTGCTGCCCCACCTCTGCAGTGGCGTTTAAAAATGGGGGGACTTAATCCTTGCCACCAGCAACCCCTACCCTCCTCACTGTGGCGGTGGGGCAGATGTCTCATCACGGCCAGCAGCAGCAATTAAAAAAAATTTTTTTTTTAAAAGAACAACTTTTTCCTGCCCCAAGATCTGCCGCTCTCCCAGAATTCGCCACCGTAGGCAATTGCCTCTATTGCCTCCGCGGTAATTTGCCTGTGAACAAAGAACTCCCTTCTTCCTAGCAACAGCTCCCTAGGTCCCACCTACCTGGTGTGTTGATTGGCTGAGCCCTAGAGTTCACCAGCCTGTCAGTCAAGACAAGGATTCACTTCCGATTAACTCTTTAGAGGGAGGGGAGCCTGGTCACTACAGGTATTAGCCACACTTTTTCCCAACATGCTAATTTTTTCCTATAGGGAGGAACCATTCAGACCTTTTATCTTCAGCTTGAAGCAAACAATTTCATCACTCCATCTTCAGCCCTTCCTTATGGGGTTTACTGATAAAGTGCTGTATTCTGAAATTCTTGTTACATCCAGATAGCAATGGATTCCTGAACTCGTACTAGCATTGTTTCAGGTCCGCGTCTGAGCCACGGCACACATTTTAGATCTAGTGATCACTGAGGAAAACTGTACTGTTGATCTTATTACATTTGTTAACGTGTGTTAATATCAAAGAACATCTCTATATAGCCAAAGGGCCTGGAAGGCAGTCACAGGATAACTCTGTACTAGTTCTACTCTTGCTGATCTTCCCTGAGGGGTAAGATAGCTGGTTTCTCTCTGTTTCCTAGAAGATCCTTCCACAGGAATCCTGCCAGACAGGTCTCCCCTACTAGGTGCAATTTTGTGCCCTTCCTCATGGGTATATAAGACCATAGAGGAGAAACTGAAGATGTATATCATGATTCATAGCATATAAACCCATGTTTATTCAACCCTGGCTCTGCAGCCTCTCTGCTTATAGGATCGAACTGGATGCAACAGCAGCAGTCATGTATGCCTATTCACGTATAACCCATTCAGATATAAAACAGGGGAAAGGGAACTATTTTTACATCAAATACATGAGGGAAGATGAACCCTCCCACTTTACATTCCTGTGAGACTATTCACACACACATGCAAACCTAGGCTAAGGGAGCCCAGCTCGGTTTTGCACACCCGTGTGAACTGCTGGGATTGAGCCGATCCTGGCAGCACCACGGCAGCAAACCCACCTAAGAAGCCTCCCTTCAAAACAAAGTCATTTTCCTGATCGTCCGTCAGTCGCAGCTGCTTGCAGCCGTAGGTGCCAGACTGCAGGGAGCCCAGGGAAGGAAGGGATCCAGGATGACACATTTCCAGGGGCTGGGATGACACATCTCGGCCCCCAACCCTCCCTGCTGCCTGGGCGTGCAGGGAGTGTGCCCAGCACAGGAGGTGTGGTCATCTGTGGGGAAGGTAAGTCTAACCAGACTTCCCCACAGTCAACTTTGTGTCTGTTCATCCCAGTCCAGCTCTGATATTGCAAGGCGGGGGGGGGGATGTATTTGGAGCAGCTGGGCATGAGGTGATAAGTTGGGGTGATTCCAGCTCTCTTCACCTGAGTATACCTTTTGCTCTAAAAAGTGAGCCCCCACTTAACACATTAATAAATGAATGCTGCTGTTCCCATCATGTCTAATTTGACTCACAGTGTATGTTGCAACAACTGCCTTTGAGCAGGGTCAACTTTAACTCTAAATCATTGTACTTTAAAGTGTGCCATTGAGTAGGTGTGACACCTGGCGTCCACAGAGCCCTGTGGTTGTCTTTGGTAGAATACAGGAGGGGTTTACCATTGCCATCTCCCACGCAGTATGAGATGATGCCTTTCAGCATCTCCCTATATCACTGCTGCCTGGTATAGGTGTTTTCCATAGTCTGAGAAACATACCAGCGGGAACTGAACCGGTAACCTCTGGCTTGCTAGTCAAGTCATTTCCCGCTGCGCCATTAGGTGGCTTCCATTGTACTTTACATGATAATAAATAAATTTTATTCTGCTTTGTTCAACTAGGAAAATAACCTTGCAGGGGTCTGCTTTTGTTTTGTTTCTTTAGAGTCACCAGCAAATCCACACCAATGTTTCAATTCCAGACTGGGCATAGTTAGCTAAGCAGGTCAGTGCATACACTGGTTCAGGCCTGGGGTTGCCGACTTCCAGCACCAGTCTTCTACATACCCAAAGGCAATTATTACTCATGCTAGATGAACAAATGGGTGACTACTATAAGGCTGAAGTGAAAGAACAAAAATTTATCATTTGTAGTTGCAATTGCTCAATGGTGGCACAACGGCATATATTATGTCAATATAAGACTCTGAAGGTTAAAAAAAAATCTAAAGCAGTCATTGTTTTCTACACTGAAACAAGTAGTCCCTCTGCTATCTTTAAAAGTCACCTCTAGCCAATCGGGCAGACAGAATATTCATATCTGCTAACACAGTCCATAGAGCATCTCTGTAAACATGAAAAAGTTCAGTCATGAATTATATCAAATGAAAACTATATTTTATGTCCCACATAGAAGTTTACACTGCACTGGAACTGGACAGCACTTGAAAAAACACACTCATTAGCATTAAACAAAGTTTGCACAACATTGCAGTGGGGTAGCCTAAGCTTGCTTAGGAAGGAAATGGTGTATCATTTTTCCTGGACACACAAGGCAATAAATCTACAATATAAAATTACACCATAAACATGCCTTCTTGGTACAATTATCTATCAACAGCTTGTCCCCATCCAACCCAAACTTCGTTTGCTAAGAAAATTCACCAGGTTTGAGTACTGTAGATCATTATGAAGTTGTACACAGAAATGAAAGGGATAGGATGTTCCCAGACTGGGCAGAGAATATGTTTACTTCATCTCCAATCTGTTTTCCTTCACCTCCTCCACATTCCAGAAAAAGGCAGTTAACAGACCAGAGACAGGCACCGATACCACTTAGCTCAACTTCCTAACACTACCACCATCTCCAAGAGTTCAGCGTGAGTGACAAATGGGAAGGAACTGCTATTAAAGGCTCAAAGCCTAGAAAATACTGAGACCTGATTTCACAATGAAGGTTCACCTGGTAACTCTACTTTGCTCCAATCTAATTGCCACACAGTGTGTACAATATTCTATTTCCCCTGCAGTAATTTCTAAAACAGATTTACCAAAGTCAAATAATTTTGATTCAACAGAATTGTGTAGGAACCCTGCAAATCTAGATCTCAAAAGAATAAGCAGTAAAACAAATCTCAAAACTTTCAGATGAACTAACGGAATGTGATGCAATTTTGGCCTATGCCACCCCCGATGCTCTATGCTATTAGACTGTGGGTCGGATTCTCCTCTGTATCTCAAAACTCTACCCACAATTCCCAACATAAGTACTAGAGCCCTCAAAGCACTACTCCTTCCTATATACAGTGCTGCCTATTTGCAACCAGCACGACACTGCTTAAGCAAGAGAAGACTTCAAAGACTCTTGTTCTTGTAGAAGCAATTAACCCCTAAATCTCTTTATTGTGGGGTACTCTACTTTATAAGGCATGCAATTAAAAGGTTCACTTAGTTTACTGGACCACAACAATATCCAAAACCTCATTGTATTTCAGGCTACACAGCCCTTATATAGGGAGACTAAGTAAGGTCTGTGAGATATTCATCAAGTAAGATATTCATCATATCTTAGATCAAAGATAGTCTACTCTGAAGTCAGAGTGGTGAAAGGAAAGCCTCATTGGAGATAGCATACTGATATTAACTCAGACAACAAAATAGCAACAAACATTACTAAGTGCACAATATACACAAAATAGTAGAACTTGAAATTATATATCACAGAGTTAAGACTACTGTCCAGTTAAAGAGACTTGAATACTTAGAAAAAGAACAGTTCTTGTGCACTGGCATCTTTTTGGCACTGAAATATCTCAGCGTTTCACAACTAAACACAGAAATGTTTAGCTGCCCATTTATTAAATCTTGATGTTCTATGGCTGTCAAGTGACATAGGACACTGAGTTCAAAGATTAATGAGATACTGCCCATTTTATCCCAAGCAACTTGGGGGCCCTTTGGTTCTTTTTCTTTTGATCTGCGTACAAGTGGTGAGCAGTAAATTCTGTCAGTTAACTTTTCCATTATTGCGTGTTTAATCATGAGGAGGCCCAAGAATTTACCTGAACTCCTTTTAAGCTAAGGAAGTTCTTATACAAATATATGGTGTGGCCACATCTGGAGTACAGCGTACAGTTCTGGTCACCATATCTTAAGGAGGACATTGTACAACTGGAAAAGGTGCAGAAGAGGGCAACCAAGATGATCGGGGGCCTGGAGCACCTTCCTTATGAGGCAAGGCTACAGCATCTGAGGCTTTTTAGTTTGGAAGAGAGGCGACTACAGGGAGACATGATAAGTGGTGTATAAAATTATGCATGGAGTAGAGAGAGTGGATGGAAAGACATTTTTCTCCCTCACTAGAACTAAGGGTCATCCCATGAAACTGAAGGCCAGGGAATCTCGGACTTGTTTCACAGACCACATAATTAATTTTTGGAATTCTCTGGATGTGGTGATGGCAACTAGCTTGGATGGCTCAGAGAGCACAGGTCTATCAATGGCTATTAGTCTGGTGGCTACAGGCCACCTTCAGCCTCAGAGGCAAATTGCCTCTAAATACCAGTCTCAGGGGGGCAACAGCAAGAGAGAGGGCATGCCCTCACCGCTAGGGGTGAGTCCGAACCGGTCCGGCGGCCATTCTAAGGAATGGCCGAACTGCCGGACTGGTTCGGCCCTTGCTGGTTCAGGTCCGGGTGGGGGGGTATAACTTTAAGGGTGGGAGGGCTTTCTTACCCCTCCCGCCTCTTCACCCCCTCCAGCGCCCGTATTTAACCAAATAACGGGGCGCTGGAAACCAGCCGCCCCCGCCCCCCCCAGCAGATGCACATAGAAAGGTGCCGCCATACCCCTGCCGCCGTCGCCTTCCCTCCCTCCCTCCCTCCCAGCTGCCCGCCCGCCCGCCTAAGTCCTTACTCAAAGCTGGAGTAGTAAACGAGAGGAGCTCCCGGACAGAGCTCCTCTCGCTAGAAAGGCCTGATACAGAATGGCGGGTAGACCGGGCCTCCGGTGTCCTTTGCGGCGCGCGCATGTGCGGGCGCGCGCAAAGCGCCTTCATTCTGTATCAGGCCTTTCTAACGAGAGGAGCTCTGTCCGGGAGCTCCTCTCGTTTACTACTCCAGCTTTGGGTAAGTACTTGGGCGGGCGGGCGGGCGGGCAGCTGGGAGGGAGGGAGGGAGGGAGGGAGGGCGATGGCGGCAGGGGTATGGCGGCACCTTTCTATGTGCATCTGCTGGGGGGGGCGGCGGTGGGGGCGGCTGGTTTCCAGCGCCCCGTTATTTGGTTAAATACGGGCGCTGGAGGGGGTGAAGAGGCGGGAGGGGTAAGAAAGCCCTCCCGCCCTAAAAGAAAGGGCCCCCCTTCGGTGCCGGTCCGGACTGGTCCGGACCGTGCACATCTCTACTCACCGCTTGCCTGTGTGCTTCTCAGGAGGCATCTGGTGGGCCACTCTGTGAAACGTGATGCTCCTTGGGCCTGATCTAGTAGGGCTATTCTTATGTTCTTAAAAGTAATCTTTCATCATCACCTCATAATACAATGCTGCTTTCACACCCACTGTGCAAAGAAAGCAACTGGGCAGAACACAAAGGCCTCAGATTATGCAAAATGTTCCCAATCCACATGCTCAATTCACAGAAAAGAAATTAGTAAATTTTCTTCTGGAAATAGTATTACAGCACACCCAGGTCTGGAATTCATTAATTTGCATAAAAAGCCATCCTCATTAAACATGTAATGAATAAATTAATTAAAAGCAGGCAAGTGTCAGCTATCAAACATTACTACAGTATACTATGGTATAACAAACAGAAAACTAAAGCAATCGCAGTAGACTGAGCAATACACTCTCTTAACTCCAAATCAATGACTACAGCTGAACAACAACAAATATAAGCTATGAACTGCCTAGAGCTTGCATTTTACACAGTATCAACCAAAGCTCACAGCCTCCAGAGCATAACGATGTTGCAAAAGAAAATGTGATGGAAATTGGATGATTGTTTCCCTCTATCAGCACATGAAGCAATGGAAGTGCAAGGAAGAGCAGCCACCAAGGGATCTAAACTGTACATTATAATAAAGACTAAACATACATAAAGACAGGCTAGATGGAGTCTCGAGCCAGTAGAAATCTCTAAGCCACCATCTCATATTCCATCTCATTAGGGCCAGCTAAAATGACACAAAGTCGTGAGCAGCCAACTTTCAGATTCTCCAGAACTCTTCATCATGATGAATGTTAAGCAAAGCAAAAGGGTGGGAGAAAGAAAAAAATCTGTAAGAGCCCAAAGTCTGCAATTTACAACAGTCTTAAAATGGAGTGAAGGAGGAGCTATGCAGATTTCATTTGCATAAGCCTCACCAGGTGCCAGATGCTGTGGGGTTTTTTTGCCTAGCTGACCAACACAGCTACCTATGACTTTCTTATCAGCTGAATAATTGTGTGCACTTAAGGCACTCAGAATGCCTTTTGACTGAAGCGGGAATGTTAATGCAGGATGTGAGGAATCACCTCAAGGTAGACTGTACAGTACAAAACATTCAGCATGTAGCCCTCAGTGTGTCATATCATAAGCAACTGGCTGAGTAAAACAAAGCTTTTCATTTCATTTGCCTATCTGGCATTCTCTGTTAAGAAACACAGTATCTCCCCTGAACATTTATTGGAATGCAGTTTGGTGTGTTCTGCTTTTTTTGTAGAACACACACTATGTTCTACACACACATTATATATATGTGAACACACACAAATATTTTATATATATATATATATATGTGTGTGTGTGTGTGTGTGTGTGAACCCACACACATATTATACACACACACACACACACACGAACCCACACACATATTTTTATATATATGAACCTATATATATATCACACACTATGTGTGTGTTTTACTTTTTTTTTTTGGTAAACTGCCCAGAGACTTGCGTTTCGGGCACTATACAAATGTGTGGGTGTGTTAAATAAATAAATAAATTTCAGACTGGAATATCAGCTCAATCCCACATACACTTTCACAATCGAGAGAAAATGCAAGATATATTGTGACTGAGTATTATTTATTTGTTTGTTTGTTTGTTTGTTTGTTTGATTGATTTGTATACCGCCCTTCCAAAATGGAAGACAGAGATTTTGGAATGAAACTTAGTACTTATGTCCAACATAATCTTTTATTTCAAGTTCCAACACAAGATTAACCATTGCACTGACTTTTAAGCCAGGGTGGGGGTGGGGATGCAAAATACTGCGAGATCTGAAGTAAGGCCCCTCAAAATATTTCACCTGACTAGTTAAAAAATGGGAATAGAAAAGATTCAGAAATGGAGGAATTTAGAAGCAAACTCCCACTGGTCACAAACCCCTGAGCTATTATGATCAGAGGCCACCCACCCCTCAAATTCACTTCAGTTTATACGAGGACTTGGCATTGGCCCTCTTGTCTGCTTTTACCTTGAGCCCTGCTTTTCCCACACCTTCAGAAACATACCAAGTGGAGGAGGAGGAAGAAAGAAAACAGGAGTCAAGGCTAAAGCAGAGAGCTGCTTCGTGAATTCTGGGAACTACAGGTTGTTTTTTAATGGATGTTCCTGACTCATCTATAAGCAGCATTCAAAAACAACAACAACACACCACTAGAGTTCCCAGAATTAAGCTGAGATGTATTTCTATGAGCCTTCAGTGAAGTGAGCATACTTGGAGTCTGCACTGCTGAACTAGAAAAAGTGTATGTTCTTTTATTTCTCCCTATTCATATCAAGAAGGGGAGGGGGAACTATTCCTTGAGTTCCATTTAACAATGCAAGGTTTAAAGCACACTCAAGAATCCCTCATTGAGGAAAACTGGAAACCTAGCGAGAGTCCTCAGATTTTGCACACTCTCTCAGCAGCTATTTTCCCCTTCCCCACTTATATATTTGGGAAAATATGGAATTGGGGAGGAAAGCTAGCTGATGAGAAAGCTGGCAACAGTGGATGGGATCCTGTGGGCTGGTTCTTTCTGAGCTTTGGGCAATTCTTTCTGACTGGTTCAAAAAAGGTTCGAGGTTGCTGGTTTGAATCCCCACTGATATGTTTCCCAGACTATGGGAAACACCTATATCGGGTAGCAGCAATATAGGAAGATGCTGAAAGGCATCATCTCATACTGCGTGAGAGATGGCAATGGTAAACCCCTCCTGTAGTCTACCAAAGACGTCCACAGGGCTCTGTGGTCGCCAGGAGTCTACACCAACTCGACGACACACTTACTAGGACATAGCACTAGAATTCAAGGCTAGGCCAAGGGAATCGAGAAAGAACTCCATAAAAAGCCCTACAGTTCAAGACAAGCCTCTTATCAGAGATTTTGGTAGGATCTTTAACCTAGATAGCCTGATAAAATTATGTGCCCCACCTCACTGGTTTTATAAAGGACCGAAAACACCAAACACTGTCAAGTCTACTTTGAAAGTAATAAGATACAAGAACACAGATATTCACAGTAGTATTCATATTTTGAAAACTGCCACTTGTCTAAAGCCAGCCAACTAAGGCTGCAATTTGAAACACACTTACTAGCGAGTAAGTCCCATTTAACGCAATAGTAGTTACTCCCAAGTATACCTGCTTGGGACTGAACTGCCCATGTACAACTAAACTTGAATCAACATCTACCTAGTGCGAGTCCCGTCTAGCCATTCAACTAATAATGATAAGACAAATATTTATATACTGCTTTTCAACAAAAGTTCCCAAAACGGTTTACACAGATATAAAATAAATAAATAAATAAAATGGCTCCCTGTCCCCAAAGGGCTCACAATCTATAAATGAAACGTAAGATAGACACAAGCAACAGTCACTGGAGGAATGCTGTGTTGGAGATGGATAGGGCCAGTTGCTCTCCGTGCTAAATAAGTAAGTGCAGGAGAATAAATCAGTGCAGGAGAAAAATACAACAAAAAAACAGTAATTGTAGAATTTTGTAGTCTATTCTGGTGCACCACTAATACTGCTGCACCACTACATTAACTTTTTTTTAAATGTTTAGACAGTGTGATTTAGGGAATCTGTTACTGTGAAGGGGAAAAGCCCATTCCACTCACTGCCACTTGTGCTGAATCCATGAACCGTAGTCCAAAGTAGTCATTTTCAATGAGGTCCAGATGGTACATGATCTGTTCAAACAGATGCTGTCCTTTGGCTTTTTTCTGAAATTACAAAAGGAATTGGCGTTGGCAAAAGACAGATTAGTTACTGATTAACCTTATTTTTGAGGTCAGTTCTGCATACTCTATTGAGATATTTTAGTCCCAAAAGAGCCCTGCTCTTCAGACATTATCTATTCCAACAGGGCTATCACTGGCTGCAAAAGCTGTACTGGGAAACAAAACAAGTAATATTTATGGGTGTTAATGCTTAAGAAGCAATGGATGATTAGCTAAACATAGTGGGCTTTAGTTCAGTCATATGCCAAATGCTACTTTGGGATTACTCCAAAGCATTCCATACCCTTTTGAAGAAAGGTAGCCAAGTCATAATTGAACTTGAAACAGAACAGGAAACAAAGTTAGTGATAAAAGTTGTTCAGTGGAACAGATGTTAAAACCAGGACAAAAAATCACACCAATATAGAAATTCAGTTTCCTTACTCTGTGATGATAACAGAAGAGGAGAGAGAAAAAGAAAAGATGTAGACCTATTATCACTTCCTTTAACAGTAAACTTGATGATCCCATGCCTATCAGCAGCAGTCAGAGCGGGTGCTACTGCAGGGACGGCATCCACCCGCCACTCAGCTGGCGGAGGACATTTGCATGGCCAGCAAATGGCCTCCATGCATGTACGGAGGCCAGCTGAGTGGCGGAGCTGAGTGTTGAGTGGTGTGCTGCTGCTCTGAACAGCTTTCAGGTGCAGCAGCAGGAGAGGTAAGCATCTACTAATTTACAGTTAAAGGTGTCTCCCGCTGCCCGTCCCCCAGCAGCACCTGCACATGCTGCCACTGGTGCCTATCAGAAAACAGCAGGAAAGGGGTTAATTCCATGTAGCCGCAGGTTGGGTTGACCTCAGAGGTCATTTCCAGTTGCCATTTTGTGAATTGTTTAACAAAAAAAGCACACAATTTTTTGGCCTCCTTGGACTCCTGAAGGCCTGGAGAGCATGGTAAGGTACTTTATTTGGCCTGTTTTCACGTGTTTGGGGAGCTTTAAAAAAAGTCTAGAAACCTAATCCCAGCAATACCATAGACTCGATACCTCATGAGCACCGTTTTGTTACCAGCAGTAATATGCAGGAATGGAATCCCCGCAGATAACGAGGTCGACCTGTACAGCATAGTGCAAAGTGGTAAGAAGCAGAATGCCCTGCACTGTAAAGGTGACCAGCCTCCTGCTCTCCCAGTTCAAATACTAGTAGTCAGCCCTATATTACAGAGGCTTAGGGCTAGATGAGCTAGCAACTATTAAACTATCCCCAGAATTCAAAGGCCTCGCACAATTGTGCTACTGAGCGGGTGGGGTAGGCATGACATTTCCCCATTTTTTAATCTTCCATAAATCCCCAGTGTCAATACTGAAGTTAAAATTATTGAAATACAGAACCTGTTGCTGTATTAATAGATACTTTCCATAAACATTTCAAAATTCATTATGACAGCAACCAGTCTAGTCTATCAACTAAAGACCCTTGCAGCTTTCTTTCCCACCTGCAACTCTCTGTGTGTGTGTGTGTGTGTGTGTGTGTGTGTACGTACACACACACACACACACACCCCTACACCTCTATGTGCTACAATAGAACATCATCCTAAATTATTTTTTTTAAGGTTTTGTAAATTGTGGGCGACGCAAGTCATTAAATGGTACTAGAGAAAGACATGCTGTTCTGGTAGCTCCGGGTCTTAACACTCACATCAATTTTGGACGATGGATATAACTGAAGGGTGCGCGGCTGGGGGAGTCAGTCATGTGACTTGCCTCTGGGGGGCCACCCAAGGCAGTGGGCCCCCAGACAAATGTCTCTCCTTGCCCTATTATAGTTACGCCCCTGCATGTGTCAAGCTATCAGCCGGGGCCCAGCACCAATCTGAGGCCATGGTGTGTAAACCTGACGCAGACAGGCAGGCAGGGATGTACGGTTACACTGCAGAAGAAGAGAAGACAACTTCTTCTCATGGTAAGAGATGAGCTCCATGTCTGGCCTTGAGTGTAACTTGTGCTTCACTCACTACTCTGCAATCTGCATTGTAATGTGTACTCAGTCAATATATGGGTGAAGATTTTCTAGTTGAGGTTATGGCTATGCTTGCTGGTTGCTAAGGGTGCTGCTGTGACAGCTATTGTAAGGAGTCTTCACTGTGTGAGAGAGCAACTTGTGCCAATGATGTTATTGCAGCACAGGCACTGTGGCTGGCATACACACATACACACCATAAATATGGAAGGAAATAAGTGTATTTTACAATTCTATTCTATTTATAAAGTTTCATTTTTATTTGCTTTCACCTCACATTTAAGTATAGTAAAAACATTTAGCTGGTGTAGAACCCTACTTGAAAGGGTTCAACTAATGAGATTAACTCATTTCAAAATGTTGCAATATCAGGAGGACCATTTCATAGTGTTCACAATTTGTTTTATTATAATATTATTTAATTTTTAAAGAATATGCAGTTGTAGACATGGTCAGTTACTTATATGGGTGAACACTGCAATTAACATGTAAGAACAGGATATATGTTTTTTACACACACACACACACACACACACACACACACACACACACACACCCCAACATGTGTTGAGTTCTCAAAGTCAATTGTTGGTAAATATTGCTTTATCTTCCTCCCTACCAAAAAAATTTTTTTCTGTCTTTAGTATGAGGTCAGTTGCATGCAACAGTATATACTGCTTGAACTGATAAGATAATTAAGCACCAAATGTGTGATTCTTCCACTTTTTTCAATGTGTGAATGTGAAAGAATGGAAGGCAAATACTGTAAAAAATGACACAATTTTATCCTCTGCTCTTCTGAAGACTGATGATTAAACACACACTCTCTTTCTCCCCACCCCCTCCCAACAGGAAACAGATTCTGGGCTAATTTTTCCTACTAGAGGCTTTAAAGCATAAAATGCATCAGACATCTTGACCTCCGAGACAATGTCTTAGGTTCAAAGGATGAACAGCCCTACAAAAACAATGTCTTATTTAACTGCTTGTTTCAGTTGAGGAAATTAAACTAGTTTTGATCTCTTCTATAACTTTTTTCTAATTTAAAAGGAAACTTTAAAAGCCTTGGAAAATCAACACTATATATTCTGTAGCATACATATACTTTATACAGATGTGCAAAGATAAAACCTTTTTGATATTTAATATTTAAGGAAGGGAGTTGTTTTGGTTTTAAAACTATGGGTTCTTAAGTTCAAATCAAAAGTTATACAAGTTATTCATGTTAACGAAGGTGCATGTAATTAATGTTGATTTAGAGATGCGTAAGCTTCAAATAAATCTAAACTTGATCAAGAATCCAACTGAATTTCCTTTCAACCATTTAAAAATACAACCATAGCCAGCCAGTTATTCACTGTACTATAATGATATTGTTCATAAGGTATACTGATGGATGTATTTACATGCAAACATTGAGTTATTATATAGATTGGGCCTTGATTTTTTCCTCCCCAAAGCAAACTATTTTGTTTTTCCCAGAGTAATTTGTGAAAACCACTTGGGAATATAGCAAAGGTTTCCAATTTACCATGGAATCTACTGCCTTTCTCCACACCGCCACCACATTAGCTTATTGGAAATGGTGACAGGCACGTTTCTCCCCGCTGCCACCATGTTAGCCTATTGGGAATTACAATGGGCACACATGGACCCTGATGCCATTGTGAAGGTGCATGCGTGCCTGTCGTCATTCCCAATAGGAGTCTTGTCATGGTCACAGCGGGAAAATCAGTTCTCTCGCTTGCAAGAGAGCTGATTTTCCCAGTCTGAGTGATTGAGAAAATTGACGCTGGGGATGGTTTGCTTCCAAGAACGAATGCAGCAGTGGGGGGAAGGCTTATTCTTGAAGCCTGTCCCATTGAGCTGTGAGCTCTTCCTGCTGATGTGCATGAGGAGTGACTGGGAATAATTAGTGGGTGTAACTCGGGGCCTAAATGAAGCCCTGGCAGTGGGCAGCTCCTTCTTCTCCCACTTCAAGCCTTCTCCTCTCGCTGCTGCAATCTGGCTGCACTCCCTCGTCCTGCTGTTTGGTCCCACTCGCCCTGCCCTCCTCCTCCACTTACGACCATTTTGGATTCCAAGCCTGAGTACAGTGATGAGAGAGATGGGTGTCCATAGGAGAGGAGCTGCCACCACCACCTCCCTCAGCCCTCCTTCTTCTGGATGGGAAAATTCCAGGGGTAGCTGCCAGTCAGGGCAGGGAGATCTGCTTCGAGTGGTGTGGGGAAGGGATGGCAGGCAAGCCGTGCTGCCTTGTTTCTGCCTCCGGCTGCCAGGAGAGTAAGCTGAAGGTGGAGGGAGCCAAGAAGCATAGAGTAAGGAGAGGAGAAGGAAACAGCGTGTTTGCTAAAAACAGCTGCATGGAGGACTGCTGTTTTGTGTGTGCCCGCTCACATGTGTGCCTTAGGGGAAACATGGGTTGGGTGGTAGGTAGCAGCCATCATGCCCTACCACTCAACTCACTTTTGTATTCCTAGGTCCTACCCATGGGGAACAATGGGGGTGATTTCAGTTCCCCATTGTTCCCTATGGGTGATTCACAAATTTCCAATTATTTGTCAAACTGGCTGGCTAGCTTGACAAATCACATCTTTTTTGCTATTTGATTTGAGATAGAATCAAATAGCAAAACATGATTCATGCACACCTCTACAAAATTAAAGCACAGACCAAAACACTCATAATCCAACCAGTGTAAGGGTCCTTTGAAGTTTTGCAACCATTATAAGCTGAGTGAAGGCAGTTAGTTGAGAATCATTTGTGCTGCAAATACTTGATATAGGTTTTTTTTAATTTAGAAAAAAAAATACTGAACAAGGATCAAGATGCAAACCTTTCTCTGTTACTGAACCTTTTTTTTGTAAAATCCAGCAAAAGAGTCAGTTCAATAACTTTCTCAAACAACAATTGTTGTAATCTTCATGAGTGTCAACTGAAAATACTCAATTTATTCTTATTCTTTATTCTTTTATTCTTAGAGAGCTGCTTTTAAAATTCCACTCTCTACAAACATACCTTCTCATCTCCCCAAACATTAGCTTTTTTGTGTGAATTAGTACAACTGTTTGCTCACAGAAAGAACCTATGAACATGCTGTGTGTTAAGTGTGTATAACAGATCCAATAGCTTGGAGGGGGGCACCCAAATTATTCAGTTAATAAAAAGCCTTACTAGGTTCACTTGTATTGAAGATGATGGAAGTTCTCTTAAGCAATATAGTAACAAAAAGAGACCTTATTCCAATTCCTGTTAAGGTTTTCATAGAACATATGAACAACCCTGCTGTATCAGGCCCAAGGCCCATCTAGTCCACCATCCTATTTGTATCAGGCCCAAGGACCATCTAACCCATCATCAGATGCCTCTGAGAAGCTCACAGGCAAAACCTGAGGGCATGCCCTTTCTCTTGCTGTTACTCCCCAGCAATTGCTATTTAGAAGCATCTTGCCTCCAGGGCTGGAGGTGGCCTATAGCCCCCTCCCCCACTAGTAGCCACTGATAGACCTGTCCTCCATGAATTTATCTAAACCCCTCTTAAAGCCATCCAGGCTGTTGGCTGTCACCACATCTTGTGGCAGAGAATTCCATAGTTTAATTATGCATTGTGTGGAAAAAGTACTTCCTTTTGTAAGTCCTACATTTCTTGGCAATTAGTTTCACAGGATGACCCTTGATTCTAGTGTTATGAGAGGGGGAGAAATATTTCTCTGTCAACTTTCTCCACACCGTGCATGATTTTACAGACCTCTCATGTCTCCCCTCTATTTTTTTTCTAAACTAAAAAGCCCCAGGTGTTGTAGCCTTGCCCCGTAAGGAAGGTGCTCTAGGCCCCTGATCATCTTATTTATTGCATTTAACTTCACAAGAAGTTAAATGCAAACAAAACCTCCACTGAAACTTTATAACACACAAGAACCCATGATAAAAATTGTTCATAATATAATCACCGGAAGATTCTGCAGTTTACTAAACATGTAAACTTTGCAGCAACCATAAGTTTCTTTATAACCCCTTTCTCAGTAAAACAAATACTAAACAGAGCCATTCGCTCCACATGTTCACTCCTGTGCACACACAGAATCTTAACTTGTCAAAGGCTAATCCTGCCTGAAATGTAAACTCTAGAGGTGGTTTCCCTTCTATGGCTATAAGCTACTCCCAAATCACCCTGAAATGACATACCATTTAGGTACTTTTTTGTGAAAATGTCACTCATGTCGAGGCCTAATTTCAACGGACAGAGAATGCAAAGGAGTTGCAACAATCTCATGTTCCCACCTACAGTGGACAAAGTACTTGGAAAACTGCCAGCTTGATATAGGATTTTTTTTTTATTTAAAAAAGTTACCAAGCCCTGAGAAATTATTAATGCCCTTAAGCATTCACCCTTAATGCAGTTACCAGAGTTTTCACAACAGGTCAATACAAACTTTCCTCCCACTTCTTTTCTCCCATGCTTTTCTCCCAGAAGGTTAAAGAACAAAAAGTCACAAGAAAAACTGCAAACTGAAAGATATCTAAACCCAGAGCTGATATTGAGAACAAGGCTGTACTTTTTTCCTTCAACAATTTAATATTTCACCAACTGTCACAGCAAGATTTTACTTAATAAGCAATTCTGGACTTCACACAACATCTTTTTTTTAAAAATACAGCTATCCCAAGAGTTCTGCAATACAGCACCTCCTTACTCTCTCAAAGTGTAGCTATTCATTCCACAACAGGAAAGAAAATGCAGACATGCCTCTCAAGTGAAAGACAATGGTCAACACCCAGAGAAATGGAGCACTTGCAGAAGGACATTGGGCTAATGCAAAACCATTGTGCCAATCTGGAGGCTGTACAACTGCAACACACCTAGTTTGTTTTAATGGGGACTTTTGTGCAAAAGCACTATAGTACAATAGTGCTTAGTGCAAATCCCCCTTTTAGTGCAACTGAGCTAACTTCTTGCACAATCACAAATTTGCTCATTCTGCAAATGCACCATTGCTATGTATGTCAATGTTTTCATTTTTTTTTTCCCCTGGAGAGAAAATGCTTGCTTTAATTGCTGGTAAGAAATATTTATTTACAAAGAAGTTTAATTAAACTACCATAACAAAGTATTAACAAAGTCATAACAAAGTATTGGGGAGATTTAACCAAAATATGAACACAGACCTTTAAAAATAATTAGAATTTGTTTCCTTTAGTTACAAAAAGTAGTATATTTAGCAACTTTTGCCTAGTTTCTAGGAACATCGCATAACCAACAGCACCTGTTTGATCAATAATGGCACCTGTGAGCAGTATAGGTATAATGTATCCAATTTCTTTACTGTTGTGAAGAAATCAGGATCAAGCCTTAGGATCACATATCTTCTCCTAGATTCCACTCTCCTCTGGAGCAAATCCCCAATCCATCCTTAACTTTCCCTGGTTGTGCCACATCCCATAAACGCTAACCAGGATTGCTATATATAGCTTCTAACACTAACCTGTATTGTAATGAGGTTTTTAAACTTCAGTAAAGAAGTTCACGCCTTAGTTAAGAATAACCTCAGTTAATACTGATACCTATGTAACACTTAAGTACAGTTAAGGTGGTTGTGGTGAATTGTGCATGGAGTGGGAGCACAATGATACTATCATCTGCTCTCAAAAACGTTAAGCCGACAACTTCACCCTCCTTCTATAGTTCACAAGGTTGGCAGTGCCGGTTTTGTTTTTGTTTTAACTTATTCCCTCCTCCCACAATTTCTTTTACATCATTTAGAGTAACATACGAAATTGTTCAGCTACTGACTTGCCTAGAATCAGATTTTGGTAACTGGTGAAGTGTACACACACTCTCTCCCCCTCCCTCCCTCCAAGGCCAGCAACCTGAAAAACATGATCCAAAAAAACTTGACAACTGTCATTTTCCATCCAAGCAATTCATTAGTGGGACCCTATTTCATCTTGCTTTAATGGCATTTTGCCCAAGTTGGAACCACTCCAAAGAAGAAGCAATTAAGCATTCCAAAGTTACTTCTAATAAAGTATTAACTATTTCCCTCACAAATAAAACCCAGAAGTTCACCCCTGAAGGACAGTAAGCTGATTCTTTATATAGTTATGATTTCAAAACTAGTTATACAGTACTGCTATATTAGATAAGAGGACATAGGGGACAAAGCCACACGCAAAGTTATCTTAATAGCAGGATCTTTCTGCACAATGTTGTATTTCAGAGGCAGTAGGGCATTCAGCTTTCTCATCAGATTTCTAGAAGCTGATTCTAGAAAAAATGCAGATAGCCGAGCCCAACTGAAGGGAGCCTTCTTTGGTTGCTTTCCAGCCTACAACACACTAGCACAAGAAAAAAACATCTCAATATCTCCATCCAAAGAACAGTACACAAAAACACTATTTCTTCATAAAATCTGCAGAGCTCATGAAAAGTACAGTTAAACTGAAGCAATTAGCTAAGCTATCCAAGTGCTGTTACTCAACATCTCAATCTAAAAGAGAGAAGAGTGTCCTTTGGCACCTTAAATGCTAATAAATTTACTGTGGCATGAATAGACCTTACTTAAGAAAGCTCATACCACAAAACATTTATTAGTCCTTAAAGTGCCACAAGTGTACAAGTCTACCTTTTGGGCTACCTTTTGAAATCTGCAACTTAAAATAGAAAAGTATTTTAAAAATCTGATTGCAGGTCAGTTATAATTCGAGGCTTTCAGGACTTTGCAGCACCTATGTATACTGTAACTGCAAGGGTAACTACTATGACACAAACACTCCTTCAACTCAGATAAAGAATAGCACAATTATTTTCTCAGCCTTGAGGGAACAAAGTTGAGGGGAAACAAACAAAATTCTCTCATACCGGTAAGTCCACACTGACATCAGTCCCATCCAGCAGAGAGACTCGGCACGTAATTATGGATTTCGCATCTCCAGATGCAGGAATGTGAGTTGCAGCTCGTTGGGCCTCTCTTAAACGCTCCTTCTCAGCATGCTTGCGCATAGATCTGCGCCCAAGTGTTCGTCGAAAGAAACTCAGCATCGTTACTAAACAAGTCAAGAAAAAGAAACAGACTAACAATGTTTAACTTAAATGTTTCTAAGTAATCAAGGCAATTATACATTCCATTTGTATCTGCGCCATAGGAAGACACTTGCAAAGGTACATATTCACAATACTCTCAAACTGCCACCTTCTTTGCCACTTAGTACAAGCAGCCTTATTATACAGCTATCAGAAGTGCTGTCTCCTTAAGTCACCTGAAAGTGAGACATCCCAAAGAGAACTCAGGAGGGCTGCCTTTTGGGTGCTTCCTAGCATACCTAGATCCTTCCACAGAAGAACTACAGTACTGCAGCTGACAGTGGTAATTCCATCAGTGGTAGCAGGACTAAAGGCATGCTTGAGGAAGGAGTTGTAAAAGTAAAACAAATGGGCAAAAATGGTAGCTCATACAGTGTTAAAACTGGAATAACTTTGTGTCACCCAAAATAACTGTAGAAAGTTCAAGGGGGCTTCATTGTACTTCAACTATTAGGCTTTGGGATGCAAATATTGAAGGACTACTAAAACTTGTGCATAGCTAAGACAATAAATATTCCATTGCATCTCAATATATATTATGCAGGTGCTGAAGTGGTGGAAGCAAGAGTATAAATTTCAGGATGAATGTATTCATAAATAGTTTGGGGTACAATGATACTGGATACAATAGGCCTAGCAGCTTTAAAATCAGACATTCACTTTCCTATTTTCAGAATCAAGAACTTCCTCATACATGTTCTGGTTTTGTACAAAGTAAATCCTAGTCTGCAGACGGATTCCATAAAGTTTTGCAGGCAGGACAGGGGAAGCCAGCCCACCCCAAAATGGCACGTTAAGAGCACTCTACGGGGTTTGCACCTTGCATGACTCATAACTGAATCCAAACAATCTGAGTTCCTAACAAGGGTTTCATCCTCCACTATAAGCCAAAAAGGATAAACTGGCAAATCCGCCTTCCACCTTTTGTCTGTCCAGACTTGCCTGCCACATACTATTGCTGTGAAGAGGCTGGAATTCTTAAAAGGTTAAGTTAGCACAACTGGAAAATTTCAATTTGAACTACTTCAGAGATATTGCTTGTGGCATAAGCTCCTAGTAATATTAATGGCCACTTATAATAATATAATCCAATAATACCTACTCCCATTCACAACAACCTTTCCACTTGAGCCCACTATTATCTACTCTGTCAACAGGTTATCTTAGCCCTATTAAGTTCATTTTTAACTGGAGAATGAATCTACAAACCATGCACTCTACCACTGAGCTATATCCCTTCCAATATAAAGTAGTGAGGAGGAGAAGGAGGAGAGTTGAATACATGTCTCTTCTAAAGGGAACTGACAATAACATGTTACAGTTCAGGACCTATAGGAATAGTCCTATATCATGCAACCTGGGTAATTTCCAGGCCCAACAGACTATTACTCATCAGCAGACACTAATGATGCCACATACCACATTAATAGGCCTGACCCACTTTCATCACCACACCTGTTTCTTAAACACTAACAAGGCAGCAGAGGTGCATGCACTGATGCAGAAAACTTCTTTTCACCTTAGGTTTGATTCACATTGCTGAAGTTTTGGTCAGAGAACTCCTGTGTAATCTTTTATAGGATGTATTAAACCGAAGAAGAGAGGCTGGGGATGTGAATCACACACATGGAAGGAATTACATGCATGCTTGAACATACACAGGCTGAGATAATACATTCATTACAATCATCAAGTATGCGTGGAGTCTGAACAGTTATGATTGGCGTGGAGCTGCAGAGGGCTGAAGGGTCATTGTCAAAAACTGATAAAAACCAGACATGCTCATCCGTGGAATATTGGGATGGCTTCCTGGCTGCAAAGTCCTCCCCACTCCTTCCCCCCATCGTACATCTCCATCACCTATGACTAACAATCTATCCTGACAAGGCTCATAAGACCCCACTGCTGAATGCACTAGGTTGTAGCCAGTGGCGTTCTATGCAGCAACAGCTGTTGCCTGCCCCTTGCCTCACATGTTTAACGTCACAGCTAACTGTGCTGAGTTGCACATGTGCTTTCATACAAGGAAGTTGCTAGGTCATGGTTAGAAACGTTTTTCCCTGTCAGCATGGCCGCAGGAGAAGAAAAATAGACTTAGCGTAGATAGAAGAATCTTGTTTTAAAATCTTACATCCCTTTGTGACTGAAAATGCTCACACTAGAGATGGATCCAAGCAAAGCTGCCTTGTTCATGAAATCCTCTCCTGAAGGCAATGACACTTCAGCCTATATGTGTAGAGAGACTGGCACAGAAACATTTTCCTTAAAGAAGATTGGACTTGAAAAGCAAGTTGAAATCTTGATTGAAATCCAGAGCAATCGCAAAAATGAGCCATCCTGGAGCCCAGAACTGAAAACTGTCTCCAAACTGAGGGAAGAGATCTTGGAACCACATTGGGTCAGTTCACCACTGGGGTGGCTGCAACAGGTTGGGAATGCGAGGAAGCTACTCGGATTGTCACTAGGCACTGTTCATAGGGAAGTGTCATTTGTGAGACCAGCTGCCGCCTCCATAGAAGGGCTATACAATACATGTGTTTTTTGTATGCAGCCCCCATATGGAGGCACTGGTTCTTACAAATGGAGCTTTGTGCAGGTGCTGCTCAAAACTGGCACCTGAGCTACTTGTTCACAGGCTGCCTTAGGTATGGGCCAGTCGTTTGCTTCAAATACCCTTCATGTGGAGTGTGTGTTGCAGTGGGGGAGCCTTACTGAATGAGTGTGAAGTAAGCATGTGTGAAGAGCTTTTCGTTTCTGCTAGATAAGGTGAATGAATGGAATGAGGTCTTTGCATGTTTCTGTGTGACATGGTGGGAACATATATCATCCTCTACAGCCATTGTCATCAGGCTGCAACAGAGGGCAAGGCAAACAGCAAGGCCCCTCCAACAGCCTGAGGACGACCAACTGTTATCTGCCCCCTCTCCTCTGAGAACTCCCCCCCCCCGCCTTCAGCTTTAACTTTTGTTTGGTTTTTTATAAAGACTGTGAGTCTTTTGCGGACAGAATTATTATTTCTAAAGAATGCTAAAGAATGCTGTAAGCTGCTCTAAGCCTTTCAGGAAGAGCAGAATATAAATGTAACTAACAGACAGTTGTATTTGCTATCTCACTTTTCCACAATGCTGCTCAAAGCCTAACAAATTTGTTAAAATACTGCCTAATAAATATCAAATATAACTCCCTCTGAGGCAAGGGAATGGGGCTGAGCAGGAGGCAAGTCTTCCTTTAGGATATCATTAGCATATCACAGAACTGCAGTGCCAATTCATTTCAGGTTCAGGCAATCAACAAGCCACAGTTTTGTTTTGATTTGTGAGCCTGCAAATATTAGAGCTGGCAAATATACCGTGTGTTATTAAGTGGCGGCCACTCAGTAAGGGCAGGAGGGCATGTGCCCCTTCGACACCAAAAAACACACCCAAAAAGCACCCACCTTGATGGTAGTTAGTTTTTTTTAAAACCCTTAGAGTGTGCAGAAAGCCAGGAGAGAAAAGAGGCCGCTGATCTGCTGTGAGACAGGGAACTTTCTACTTCCTTCTCTCAGCTGCTGCAGCTTCCTCCCTGCACTGCTGATGGAACAAACAGCCTGCTAATCAAAGCTATCCCCTCACCTCCTTGCTTGGAGCATCCCATATCACTATCTCCCCAGATTAGGCATAAAAGGGCAAACGAGATAAATGCACACATGTTGTTTGTCCTTTTATGTCTAATCCAGAGAGGCGGTGATGCAAAGCACCCAAAGCAACAAGTACCCAAAGCAACAAGTTAAGGAAATAGCCTTGATTAGCAGGCAGTTTCCTCCAGCAGCAGAGCAGGGGAGGAAGCTGCAGCAGCCAAGAGGAGGAAGTAGGAAGTTCCCTCCCTCACAGCAGATCAGCTGCCTCTTTTCTCCCCTAATAGTTTCCTTCTGGGCTGGCTGGACACTGCAGAGTTATCTTTTACTAGCCATGGGCTGTTTTCTATTAATTTTTGGTAGATGGGGGTGGGAGGGGTGCTGCCTGCTACCAGATTTGAGTGGCTCAAATAACTGACTGTTACCCATGAGAAGACCCTTTGGAAATGATGGGCTTACTCATGTGTAACATTCATTGTGTGGCTTTTTGCAACCAGCATATTCCCCCTGCTCCTGTCCCAGTTGGCAGCATCCACCACTGTTATTGTTTCTCAGCTCTGGGAAGAGCAGAAGGTTCCAACTTCCCTCCCTGGCATCTCCAAGATAGGGCTGAGAGAGATTCCCGCCTGCAACCTTGGAGAAGCCGCTGCCTATCTGTGAAGAAAATACTGAGCTAGATAGACCAATGGTCTGACTCAGTATATGGCAGCTTCCTATGTTTCTAACAAGTCAACTACCTCACAACTATCTCAACAACCAACAGCTTGCATTACAGCTATCTGCTTAACAGTTCAATTTTTTCTTCCCACAAGATGTTTCATGCTCCAAAAGTGAATGAAGAATCCTATAAGAGCAACTCTACTGTGATATCACCACTGGCAGCATCCCTGTGTCATCTATTGTGTACTTAGGATGACAGAAAAGCTACATAAGGAAATAACTCCTTGGTATCCAATACATACTAGAATGACAGGCTAGGGAGCTGAAGAGAGACTAGAATGTCTTCGAAGGGGGCTCCGTTTAGAGTAAATGTGTCATAGTAAGTTTCAACAAACATTAACTAAAACCAAACAAAAAGGGTTCAGAGTATATTTAGGCTCAGGATCAATAAGTAGGGATGTGCAAGAATACTGCTGCCTGCCGGACCATTTTAAAAGACAGCGCTGCCGGGGGAATGCGGCGGGAGGGATAAGAGCACCCTCCCCTATCCTTAGAGATATCCCCCCTCCAACTTTGAACCAGCGGACGCCAGCTCTATGCAGATCCCTACCAATAAGTCCCCAGAAAAAAAATTGCTCCATTGTTGGGTTCCAAGGGGAATCCAAACAATTCTTTGCAAAAATTGAGTAGCTCTGTTGATCTCAACATGGTCAATAAAACAACTGGGCTGGCCTAGAGTTGTCCATGACTAAACTGGAAGGAGATGTGTCATGCCTCCGGGATCAGTTAAGACATTAAAAAGAACTAAACTAAGTGAAGGCTTTCCTCCTTCACTTTGGTTCACTTCATATTTTGAACATTCTGGTTTTATAGTAAATGGCTTGAAAAAGAAAATGAATTTCTCTTTTTACAGGAGAAGCCACATTTTCACATCTCTTATAATCCCTGCTAACTGAGCACAGGCACTTTTAAAAAGTAGTAGTTTTCATATTTAGCAGGAAGATAGCAACTGCCCCTATTCAACCCAGCATAGTATTCCTCCCAATGGCTTTTGCATTTGAATTCTGTCCCAAGGGACAGAGAACCATATTCTCATTCCTTTTGTTATGTAAAATACTGTTTTATTTTGTTTTTTAGCTGAAAAGTAGCATTTTCGCTCAAGTCACCCTCTAGTTCAGAGCAGAGTATAAAAGCCAGTTCTGTACAGGAAACTTTACAAATATCCCCATGTAGTAAGTTGCATGAAATCAGCATATTTGTTTATGTGTATTAAACTTCTTCTGAGATCAAAAGGTGGAAGTGTACAGCTAATACATATTGGATAAAGTGTGGGAAGACTATGCATGTGGAACACTGTCACAACGTCCCAGCCTCAAGAGGGAAAAAAGAGCACAGTCTTGGAACATGTGAAGAAAGTAACCCCAGAGCAGGAAGAAATACGTTTATTTCCCTCACAATTACAAGTACTGGAAGAAGTACAGTTCTCTCATAACCACATCAAGTAAGCCTATTCAGACATATCTATGATCAAGAAGTCTTCCAGGAATGCTTGAACTCAAGACAGCAGTCCCACCAAGAAAATAAGTAGTTCAGGCTGCAATCCTATACACACTTCCCTAGAACTAGCCCTACTGATCACAACTCGACTGACTTCTGAGCACAGTGAATTAATTGCACTGTAAATATCGCTCACGGAGAGCCACAAACACACACAAGACTCTTGATAACATAACTTAATTGAGAAGCAGCAAATAGACATAGTGGATGTGAATACACCTGCATATTACTGAGATATTAGATATAGGTAAAACGTGGACATTAGAGTTATAAATAAGAAGTGGTTTAAAAAAAAAAACACCACCCACACCCCTCCTATGCTCACTGCTCCATTTTAAACTAAGCCCCAATCTCTTCTTTGTCCCAATGTGCCCATCCTCCCTAGAGACGCGGCACATTTTACGGACGGTCCCTATAAGCGACCGTAAACACGGGGACTCAGAAATAAAGACACTTATTGCTGGGGTGGGGTGGTGGGTATTAAATATGGCCGAATAAGCCAGGTATTTGTGGAAGATGGTCACCCCGAACTGGAAAGGGCAATTCGGGTTGCCAATCTTCCAGGATTAGCCGGGAGTCTCCGGGAATCGGCGTCGCTCTCCATGTGACTACTGAAAGCAATCCTTAAGATTTAAATGGCTTGATATGGAGCAAGACGGTGGCGGCGGCTTTGGTGGGGGGTCTCCAGGGAGAGCTTCAGGCAGAGCTGGCAAAGGGCATTCATTCTTGGGACTCTACATGAGAGACTGGCGGAGAGAGGCACAAGAGCTTCGGGTGCGCGCCAGACTAAAACCATGAGGCGCCGCAGAGAAAGCACACAGCCCTTCGGTCCATGGCGACCGGCGCTCTGCCGGCAGGGTTGGGCGGAGGGTCGGCAACCGCGTTCTGGAGCACCGAGGGAAGCAGACTCCGGCGGCGGCGCGCGAAGGAGAAAGGAAAAGCTGGCTTTCCTCTGCCCTCGCTCTCCCTCCCGCTCTGGATAGTTCTCTCCCTCCAACCCACCCCGAGAAGATGGGGCACCCCCGCCCGCCCCAAATCCGCCACGCACAAGTCACGTACCTGCCGGCCCGCCGGGCCGCCTTCGTTGCTCCCAGCTGCTGCGCTTCTTCTCGACCCGAGCGGCGATTACGGAGGGAGCGAATCCCGGCTGGCTACGAGGGAACGGAAGGGACGAGGGGCGGAGGCAAATGGCCGCTGAGTAAGTCCAAGGAACCGCCTCTTGCCGCCGCCGCCGCCGCCTCCTCGCTCCCACCCCGGGCCTCTCTCTTGGAGCAGCCTCTGGGGGAGAGGGAGGGGAAGGGGGAAGGGGCGGCGGGCGAGAAGACAACAAAACAATAACACGCAGGTTGCTGCACGAGACGTCTAAGGAAACCCCAGGCAGATTCGATCGCTTCCCGGCATTCCCACGCCACATTCAAAACCCAGTCACGTTGCTTTTTTTTTTTTTTTTTTAAAGACGATGCCTTAAAAAGAAAACAACGCGCGCCACTTCGGGACATTTATTTACCCACCCGCTATGCTGTTCTGCTGATACTAATTTCCACAGTCTTCGAGATGTTTGACGCTTGGTTGAGGCACGAGGTTTATAGATCTCCTTGCTAATCTCACTACTATGCAACATCACATTCGTCTACGCTGTAGTGATTTAAATGGAAGGGCCAGCATTCAGCCGCTAATTTAGATTACAGTTTAGATAGAGGGACAATCAGGCGCAAAGAAAGCAGAATGTCTTGTAGCATTTATTGTCTCATATGACGGCACACTTTACCTTTAAGCTTTCCGTCAACTACAATCCGCTTTGTGCGCTCATAAAGTGGATGTACTACTCCAAGAAAGCGTATCCTAAAACTAAGTTTGTTAGTCTTTAAAGTGCCACAAGACTCTTTGTAAATTTGGAAATAAATTTCCTTTTCATGCACTGAAATGGAAAGAACAAGTATGCTTCAAGGATCCCAAACTCTGCAATTTTATTTGTGAGTTAATATGCTCACGTTTGAGCTCAAGTGTGCCCAGGATTACAGTCTTAACCACCCAGATTTGTATGACAACGTGGTTAAGAAGGGCGTTAAGGGGTAACCGAGTAGCATTAATCAGTTGTTGTTTTTTAAATAAGGTTGCCAACCCTTCCAATTGGGTTGGAGTCTCCAGGAATCAGCATCAATCTCCTGACCACCATTGAAAGCAATCCTAGAAATGTTAATGGCTTGAAAGTGTGGGCCGTGGGGGTGATAGCTAGGAACAGCTTCAGTCAGAGTTGGTACTTACTTTAGAAGAATAGGTGCAGACCCAATATTTTTCCTGCCATTCTTGCCACCACTCACTTTTTACACATTATGAATGGGTATGGAATATGGAAAGCTATCCCCTAGTACTGGCAATTGCAAATAGGGAACTTAATCCAAATTACCTGTATCAGTCCAGAATAACAGGGTCACATAGTGCTCAGATATACATATTCCAGCAAATAAATAATCCCTTAGGAGGGAGCTGCTGGGCTGTATAGGAAGAAGGAAGATGTGCAACTAATTTCCAACTCCTTTACTTGCCCCACAGGGCTTCTTCTATTGTCATAGCACTGGGGTGAATCAATGTTAGCCTATACTATTCCAGGCCTGAGCTGATAGCAATGTTATAGGCAACTGTTGTGAGATTTAAGCCACTACAGGTTACATCTAAGCAGTCCAAAGCTTCCCCATTTTCCCCCCATCCTTGTATGAAGAGATAGCTCCCATGTTCCAGAAAATCTAGCACCAGCCCTCCTTGCTGCCTTGAAAAGGCACTGATTTGGGAACTTTACCCTCTCACCTCCCATCTGGCTCATCAAGCTCCAGGGTTCAGCAGTCTCACCCTGTAGAGGGGGAATTTCCCAACTGCTCCACCCTGTACAGTCTGCAGTGATCTATCTGCCATACTCCCTACTTGTACTTTTGTTTTTTTGCACACCAGTCGGCCTCTTTCAGCCTGCAATATCATTGTTATGCTGACAATATCCAGCTCTATCTGTTCTTGCAGCTGAAATTTTAAAAAAACATTTCGGAAGGAGACGATTAGAGTGAGAGAAAGAAGCCAGTAAAAGAGGATAAGGCAGGCAGGAATACAATTCCAGCTCTCATCGGCAGAAGAGAGGCATGAAGGGCAGGTCTGACCCAAATGTACTGTTGGACTCTGAGGGCTTTTCCACTGTATGTGTGGGTGATGGATTTGTTGTAAATTACATACATGCTGGAATTTTTTTTAAATTATTTATTCCCCTTATTCCCCTCCCCTTTTGTTGAATAAACCTCAGTTCTGGTTATATACAGATTTGAAAGTAGCTCACTGGATTCCCCCCCCCTTTACCCCGGCTAGAATTAGAGAAGGGTGGAACTGCCCCACACTAGTCTGGAGTTTCACTGTATTATTCCTCACCCCTCCCACACCTAATTGAGCTTGGGCCCTACCATCTTATTCACAACTGGAGAGGTGCTGGGTGAGAAGGTGAGGGTGGCATTTGTTTAAACACACTCTTGAAGAGTCCCCAATATTTGCAGGCTATCTAAAGAAGATTCAGTCAGAGGGAACTCCTGTTCAGTTTGGAAGCCATCTATACAAAGAGCTCCAGTGGGACCAAACTGTTGCTACAAGGATCGCAGACTTCAAGCAGTGCTCCCTGGTAGTGCTACTGTCTCTTTAATGATAAGAGCAGCAAGGCCTGACATGCCTGTTGGCAGGCAAAGGGAGTAGGAAGTGTGCAGGGAGGGGCATGGCATTCAGTCAGGGAATACACCATGGAGGGCTGGGTAAGCCCTAGAGCAGTGTTTCTCAACCTTTTTGGACTCAAGGACCGCTAAATCATTTGTGCAGAGTGTCAAGGACCGCTACATTCTTTGTGTGCAGTTTCCCGGACCAGCAGTTAGTAGAGGGGTTTCAAGTTTAATTTTATTTTATATATCTAAGACTTTATACCGGTCCAAAACTTGCATCTACTTGCAATTAACTTGCAATTAAAATAATGTCATAAAATAAAATTTGTTAAACAATAAACTATTTTATTTACATACTATTTACACAAGAAATTAATTAAGAAATTAAATAATGTCATAAAATAAAATTTGTTAAACAATAAACTATTTTATTTACATACTATTTACACAAGAAATTAATTAAGAAATTAAATAATGTCATAAAATAAAATTTGTTAAACAATAAACTGTATTTTATTTACATACTATTTACATATCAAAATGCACACAATGTTAATGTGAACATTATATTCAAATATTTTAGGAGCAGAGGAAGAAGTCTGATAATGAGATATTCAAAATAAAACCTTGGTATGAAAACCAACAATATTCTTCCTTTCCATGTAGCCATAAATAAGAGCCATGTCTGCTTACTGGAAAGTATGCATTCCCAAATTCCAAGGAGACTCTTAGTACATGCATATAAAAAAAGAATCATTAAAATAGAACACATTCAAGCACTATTTGAATGCTTGCATTACTTTCTCCCAAAAGCAATATTGGGGCTGTATTTGTGAATGGCAAAGAGATGACAAACTTTTGGTACTTCTGCAACAAGACAGTGGTAGAAAGGGTGTTCTCCAAAGCCATCCTCAAGCAAGCAGATCTTTCCCAGTCAGTAATACTTGATCCTCCATTTCTTCATATCTAGCAAGCTCCTTTATGAGGCGCAGCAGGTCGGCGCAGCCCTCAGACCGCGCGGCTCGGAGATGGAACGGGGCCATTTTCGCGGGGGGCGGATGGGATGGGATCCGGGGACTGCCTCTGTTTGCAGGCCAGTGCTTCTGTGCAGCATCCCAACTCTGTGGCCATGCACAGCACTGCTGGCTTATTTAAGCCCACGTAACGTGGGACTGCAAAAGAAAAGTTGCAGGAGACTCAGAGTTGTAGCGGAAGAAGAGGGAAGCGAGGCGTCGCCAAAACAGAGAAAGGGCTGGAACAGAAGAAGCGGCTAGGAGGAGTAAGAGCGAGCGAGGGCGGGCGAAAGGGAGAGGCTAGCAGGTCGGAGTGGGGTTTGAGGGCAGAGAGGCGAGGGAGCAACAAGAGGCAGGGACTGGGCAGGGCCGAGGGAGGAAAGCCCGCAAAGAGCGGAGTCAGGGTGAGGAGTCTGCGCCAGGGAAAGCCAGATTAAGGAGTGGCACTTTGGGAGCAACTTTTGTCGAGTGCGGAGTGAAGAAACTTGGAACAGGGCCATTTTCCCGGGGGGGGGGGATGGGATGGGATCCGGGGACTGCCTCCGTTTGCAGGTCAGTGTTTCTGTGCAGCATCCCAACTCTGTGGCCATGCACAGCACTACTGGCTTATTTATCCTCAATGCTCTGCTCTCCACTCCCTCGCGTGAGTCCCCGATAGTTGAAGAGCAGGAGAAGCAGTCGACGGCGGCGGCACAGGCACAGTCAGGCGCCAAGCATCCCCCTGGCAGCACAGAGGGAAAAAAACCGCAATCTCAGTGGCAGCTTCTTCAAGTAGTTTTGGGCCGATTTGGCCCGTCTTCGGCCATGTGGGGGCGGCGGCGGCAGCTTCTTTGGCCTGAAATTGGGCCTTTGTGGGGGCGGCTGGGCGGCGGCTGCAGCCGCGGCAGTTGTTTGGGGCAGGCAGTAGTTTGGGCCTATTTCGCCGTCTTCGGTCGTGTGGGGGCGGCGGCGGCTTCTTTAGCTTCTGTGGGGGCAGCTGGGTGGGCGGTCGGTGGCGGCGGCAGTCTGGGCCGATTTGGGCCCAGACTGCCGATTCTGGGCCTTGATCTGGCCATGTGGGCGACAAGCGAGAAAGCGGCAGGGAGGGGTAAGTAAACCCTCCCGCCCTCCTAAATATACCCCCCCTGCAGTTGGTCAAAGCAAACACTCACAGCCTCAGCACCTCACTTATTTTTAGCCCAGTAAGTTTAAGCAGCTCACCTTCAAAGATCTCAAAAAACCACCTTCCAGCAACCACCCAATTTCTCCACTCACTCACTCACTGACTGGGCTATCTTCCCGCCTCGGCACAAGCCCCGCCCCTGCTCCACCCCTATTGGCCACTGACGTTCCAGGAGCCTCGGAATTTCCGGGGAGAGAAAAACTTTTACAGCGGAGAGAAAAGCGGATAGAAAAACAAGCGTATTCAGTTTGGAGCCCTGCCTTCCTAGTCGCGGACCGGCACTCAAGCCTCCGCGGACCGCTGCCGGTCCGCGGACCGGCTGTTGAGAAACACTGCCCTAGAGCGTAACCGCTGTTGGTGCTGCTCCGAGCTGGCCTCTCACTAGTCATATAACCTGTAGCAGCGGATGCATGCAGAAAACACGGTAGCCCCTTCCAACAGAGGTTTTGAGTGGTGAAACTGAGTAATCCCAGCTTCAAATTCCAGTTTTGTAATTAAACTGAGCCCTGTGGTTGGGTTGTGAGGCCGTGGTTGCATGCATTCAGACATCACATGAAACTGGAGTTACAGGTTTGCCAGTAACCTATAACTCCGGTTTCATGCGATGTCTGAATGCAGCCTAATTCTATGAGGGGTAAGGGTGGGAAATCCAGTGAGCTACTTTCAAATCTGTATATAACCAGAAAGAAGTCAAGCAAGGAGGAAAGGCAAGCAGGGATATAATGCAAGCAGGAATACAGTATCAGCTCTCTTCAGGAGAAGAGTGGAGTGAAGGACACGTCTGACCCAAATGTACTGTTGAACTCTGAGGGTTTTTCCACTATGTGTGGGGGTGAGGGATTTGTTGTAAATTATACATGTGCTTGAATTTTTTGTAGCTTTTATTCCACTTACACACAGACACACACCCCTTTTGTTGAATAAACCTCGGCTCTCTCATTCTAGTCCTCTCTCTCTAGAATTTAAATGTTTTCCTCCTGTTCCCTTCTCTTCCCTCAGTCCAGCTCTCAACTCAGAATCCACACTATGGTAACCACAAAGGTCCAAAAAATCCTATCTGTCCTTTTGCTCCAACAAGGGGCCACATTCATAAGGTTATAATATGTATGACCTAATGTTGACACATCTCTCTGAAGAGGGAAGTCCTAAGCATTTTGTAAGGTGGCCTGTACCAGTGTTCACCTGATGGGTGAGGCTGATGTGCAAATGTGAAAGGAACAAAAGCAGCAGCTTGGATCAGACAGGCAGCTTCTGAGTAAGAGAGAGATACAGACGGTATTGGAGAGACTGCAATGCTGAACAGAGCTGAAGCAACTTACAATGTGGATACTATGGTTTTTCTTTGGTGTAACCTGTTGCTGCTTGTAGAAGTGCTCTATATTCCAATTCTATCAAATGCTCAACCTGTATATTTGTAAGAAAAAACCCTAATATTATAAAGACCATAAGGCACATGCCCAGCATATGCAACATCATCATATAATTACATTCAGAGAGCCAAGACTGACTACAACTCCCTATTGAGCATACATAGAATAGTAAAAATAGGTTTACTATCATGGGGTGTGTGTGTGTGTGTGCGCGCGCGCGCTAGATCCAAGTTCACATGCAAGTTGAAAAAAATAGAGCTCCTGCATATTTTTCCAGCATAGCCTGCAGCAGCAGCTCAATAGAGATAGGAACAAAGCCTGCTTCAGCTGCATGGTTGGAAACTTCCCTACTTCCTCTATTCCCTTGCAGACTCCAGTAGTAATATTGGCTATGTATGTTACACACACTATCAGCTAGGTTAATATCAGAAAACGGGAAAGACAAGAATGACTCAAGCTGACATAGAAACATATTTTCAGAAGTTGTCACAAGGTAATGATAGTTTCAGTCAAAAGGTGGAGGCTGATCAAGCTATACTGTATTCAACATAACATTTAATTAAAACATCTAAGATAACAAGGCAGCACAATTTCTCATGCTGTAGGGAAAGGCATATGCAAGTCAGCATTTCTAGAACTTGCTTTTTCCTGAGTGATCTAGAACCTGAAGTCCAAACTAATCACTTGGGGGCTTTTTATCTCAGATGTAAGCAGCAAGATTTTCTCTGAACACTGTTACATCTGTAACACTGTCAGTGCTGTATCAATATGCTGTAGGAGGTACACAGGGCCTTTTGTCTAGCTAAGGCAAGGTCAAATCTATGCATCTTTTCACACACTGCTGCAGCAATGGGAACAAGAAAGGGCATGCCTTCAACTCCTGCCTATAAGGCTTCCAGCGACATCTGGTGGGCCACTGTATGAAACAGGATGCTGGACTAGATGGGCCTGATCCAGCAGGGCTGCTCTTATGTTCTTATGTTAACTGTTCCATGAATGTCTCCTAAAGCAATTTTTATTTTATTTTATTTATTGTTGAATTTCTATACCGCCTTTCATTAAGAACAACCCCAAGGCAGTTTACAAAAGTTAGAAACATACAATAAAAATGACAATTAAAATATTAAGCTAAAAAAACCCAAATCTAATTTTAAAACGATAAAATACAAGCATAAAAACTATTAATAAGTAAAAACACATAGAAGCAGCAGTAGAAATGGTCATGTAAAAGCCTGGATAAAAAGCCAAGATTTAAGAAGCTTTCTAAAAACTGTGATGGAGTCTGAGGAGCAAATGGCCACTGGGAGAGCATTCCAAAGTCTGGGAGGGCAATCACAGGACAAGCAAGCAAGATGCCACTTTTTATGACATATCTGTGTTGGAACCAGTTACTAAAGTTGGTCCATGAATAGGAGCATCTCTATCCAACTAGGTTGGTATGTTAAGCTCTGTTCCTGGAAAAAGTAGACCTGGCCATAGTGACACATGCCTTAGTTAAACTATATTTGGATTACTATAATGCACTTTACGTGAGCTTACTTTTGAAAAAAGTCAGGAAACCTCAATTGCTCCAGAACCAATTGGCCAGATTACTGTCCGAAGCAGGTTATCAGAAGCACACAACTCTCCTGTTGAAACAACTTCACTTTTACTATTCACTTTCAGTCCTAATTCAAAATGCTGGCTTTGAACTTTACAGTTTGGGAGTGGGGTATAAAAGATTGCCTTCTCCTTGATTGCTCATCTGTTAAGCTTTTCTATGGAAGTCTTCCTTATGTCCCACTGACATGTGAAGGTGGGTGGGTGTTAATGGGAGTGGGCCTTCTTAGTGGCTGGGCCTTGTATGTGGAAATTCCTATGAAGAGAGGCCCACTACGCCCTTTGTTGATCTTCCATCGTCAGATGAAAACTCCCCCCCCCGCCCCCCACTATAGGGCTCATGGTTTCTCTTTGTGTTAGCTATTTTATACTGAAATGCTATTATATTCCAGATCTTCAGATTTCCTCAAGTTTGCTTAATGTTAAAAAGCTAATTCCTTGTTTTTCTCTGCCTTGCCTTCTAGAAAGGAAGTAGTTGTCCTCTTTGATGGATTCCTTGCAAAAATTTCTACTCTTGCTTCAAATTTCAAGTTTGGCAGGTAAAAAATGCACAAACAGTATACATAATTTTGTTATAGTAAAATAACTCCTTGTTAACACAGCCCTGATTGTATATTTTCTCCAATTTGGAAGCTTCATATACATAAACATTCTCAACTGTAGTTGTAACACTGGTGATACACTACACCAATACTGCTAATTCTCATCAGGAGGATGTGTGTGACTAAACAATACAGTAACTTTTCTTAACAGTAGCACAGTATATAGGAGAGACATCATCAGTGGTAAGAAATCACCACCATATATACACAAATACTCCTGGGAAATGGAGTATGCCCACAAATGTGACTAACACAGCTTTAATACCTCTGGTTGCAACATTCTGTGCAAGTTAAGGTGTTATGTGTCTGCAATGTGAGAATGCACTGAAATGATCAAATTTACAAATATTTAAGAGATTTTTTAAAAAACCAATTGATACAGTTATGCAGCATATCTACAGCTGAACTTCAGCAATAAAACCTCCAAACTTTAAATTACTAAAGCACATCTTTATTTTGCAATTAAACAATTAAGGTTCACAAGTAAACTATATATTTTTTTTCTTCAAGTTTGTACCTAGACAACTATTTGTCAATCGAAATTAAATATATCCACAAAATATGTATAACAGCATATATTTCACATAACAGAATGAATTGCTCTTAAGACTAAAACCAAAATTTGTTAAAGGTTAAATATTTTTTCCCCCTGGGGAGTTGCTGGTATAGTATTTAGAACATTAGTGTACCTATTATTAATGGCAAGAACTCTCCTTTTACCCCAATGCAAGCAAAATAGATAAGGCCCTTTTAAAGCATACAGTAGCTGCAGTGATGAATGCTGATTTTTTTTCACATTGTCCAGTGTTGATCAAGTTCAAGTGCATGTCATTTTCAACTGAGCACATTTCCTGCTGCTTAGTGTAGAGGCTCTTAGCTATTCATGTTTTTAAATATATAAACACACATTTGAAGACAACTGTGTTTTTAATGGGAGAAAATGTATAAGAAACAGAAAATGCGGATTTATACTAGGCTTTAAAGATAGCTTACCGAGATACTTGAAGCCAACTCACTAAGTAGCATGACACCCAGTTGAACTGGACAAACACAAAGACACAGAAGAAATGCAAACTCATTACCATTAGATCACTAGCAACAAAAATAAATAAATATGGGCACCCATAGGACTGTGAATATGACCCAGACAAAATATTAGCTTTTCCACTCTTTATATTTACACAAATACTAATAGCACCTCTGGGGGGAAAGAAACCCATACACAAACACAAAACTATGCTTTCAGAATTTGCTAGGAGAACTAGATCACTGATTTTAGTATCCATATTAATTACTGGTTATTATGAAACCCATGTTTGGAGATAATTGCACAAGGAAGTTTGTTGATATACTTTAATAGATACAAGGTAACAGTGCCAACTGTTTTAATCCACTTATAACCTCTCTCTATACAAGTGTTGCAACTTTTTTCTTTTACAACTAGGTCTTGAGGCATTACTCCTATAATTTACACCTTAAGAACAATCTGCTCCGCAAATTATTTCCAGTTGTTTGAGCAAATATTTTTAAAAATAATAATGCTAAGTGGGCATATTCTTAAGTCAGGATCCAAAAAGCTTCTTAGGTACACCCAAGTACTTCTGCACAGCGGCATCCCTCTCCCCCGCCCACTGACGATACCTCCTTATGCTGTATAAAGGCTGTTCCACAAGGCTGCCTATAGGAAGCTGCCTGCAGGGTGAGTCAAGTAACAACGATGGGCCGTAGAAGCTGCAGTGAGCAAGGGTATGCTTCTGCACAGCCCTATGGATCCTAGTCATAGTAAAAATAGTATATTTTTGGCTAATTGAGACACACTGAGAAAAATCAATCAAAAGAAGTACTTAAAACTCTCTGTTTTAGTGGGGATTGCTTTTAATATTCTTTATAATGCTACTCTTAAAACCTGCATCAGAAAAATAAACTGCATCAACAGTTGCACTCATACAGAACCACAACCTAGGATGGTGCACCAAAGTAAGGCTGATATACAGACGTTAGTATTTGGGATAAAAATGTGGTGTACTTCATCCCAAACATGTCTTAAAACAGATGGAAATAAGCCAGAAAACAAACACACTGGTAATCAGTTCAAAGCAGGGAACAATCCAATCAACTCTGCACAGAAATTAAACATCTCTCTTCAACTTGATAGCAAATTTCTATTGCCCATGAATTCTGTCAGTAGTAAAGCATGAGATAAAGTGCTACTAGTTGAAATTAAAGAAATGTAGGCAAAATTGAAGTATCTATAACTTTGTGTTAAATATCAAGTAATTTCTCCAGCAAATATTGTCAGTCAAGCTCTTTTGTCCAAAACATTAACCTAGTGGTCTTCAAATTTCCATATAGGAATAAACCATATGCTAAGAACATTTGGTATAAGGCAAATAAATTTCAACATATATCCATGGATAATGTGTGGAAGTGAGTATTTCCCTTAAGCATATTACAAATTCCATGAACCCCAATTACAATTGATGTGGAAAAAGTATTAAAGGCTACAGATTATTAAAGTGAAGCTTTTATGGGTCCAGATAGGCAATGGCTCTGCACAAAGATGAATTCTTTCTCTTTCTCAAAATGATACCATTTGACAGATTGAGAAGCAACCATTTTGGCTTTGGTTTCTATTTCTAGCTTGGCCACACTGACTAGATTAAAGCAAATCTATTAGTTTTCCTTTCCAGTACATATAATAATTATATTAATATACTCATCTCTACAGTTTTAACAAATAAAATGTGCTGCTTTGTTACACAATGGATATTGATCATAATCTGGCAGCTGTACCAAATATTTGGCATTTTTTGCAGCATGAAGCAAATAAAACAGATAACAATGTATGCTGATGAAAATGAAAGCTCAGCTTGTTTTAAAGGGAAGCTAGTTGTTAACAGTAGTAAGTTCAACAAAGCCAATACAGGTTTTTCAAAGATGACCTGCAGAAAATTGAGAATACAGAATTCAAAATCTATGTTAGGATTATGATCCTCAGATTACAAGCCACTTACAGCCACTGTATTTGTATTTACGGCAACCTTCCTCCACTTTGGAAACAAACCCAACTGATGCCAAAGGAGTTAAGTTTTCAATTGTGTGCGCTCACACTCGAAAGTCAGTGGCTGACATCCTGACTCACAAAGTGCATATGCTTTGAGGGACTGCAGAGACTGAGAAGTTGTTTGAGGCCTCCCAACGTGTCCCTGAGGTCCCTCAAAGCATGGAAGCTTCATCAGGATGTCAGCTACTGCTCCCCAATAATCAGCTTGTAAGCACACTCACCTGGATGTAGAACTGCAGTGCCTAAGACTAACAGTGACCTACTGCTGATTGTGGCACCGCACTAGGAGAAGGATTCTCTGGTCACTTCAGACCCTTATTACAACAGCTGGGGAGGGAAAGAGTGGAAAAGAAAAGGTGCTATTCTAATATTCCATCTCTCTACCCATTCCCATCATATTTAAATCCAGAGGCTGGTTGTAGTAATCAGTGCAATGTGAGCTCTTCCTCCTCCCTTCTAATGCCCTCTCTTGTGCATGATTATTTACATTGCTATGGACTCAGTCTATCTATATGCGTGTATTGGTGGAAAACCCATGCAGATTGTTGGATCCTAGACACAATGCTGGAACACAGATAGGAAAGGCTTTACATACTGGGATAGAACTTTCCCTTGTATTAACATATGCAGATCCAAGTTATTTGCAAGTTATATGAACTACAGCTGAGTTTAAGTCAAATTATGAAGAAATTGCATGTGGGGCAGATGTCTCCAATCCTTTCCAGGAGCTGGGTTGAAGGGTGACGAAGGGCACCTGCACAAGATGTATCTGGGCTAATAGACATCCTACAACACTTTCAGGGGCTTGGGGAACCATCCATTGCTTTCTGCTGGTCACACACTTGTAATTCTGTACCAAATCAAGCAGACCCTTCCCAAAAATCTAGTAGAGTTCTCCTCCACCAGATGCAGAAGCTGCTGAGATTCCATACATGACTTTTCCACTTCTTGGCCTCCCTGAACAGCTGCAACTGCAGCATTTTTGCTGCTTTGTGACCTTCCACATATGCTGCAGTTCTAATCTGCACATTGCTCATAGCAATCTGCTGGCCATACTGGTTCTGTCAAAAACCTCTCCCCAGCTCTCTTCACTTGCGTTTTGTGCCTTCTTTGATAAGAGGATGGCAGCTTTTTTTATACTAGTAGCTGTGGGATACTACTACAGTGCGGAGAAAATACCATAAGATATTTAACGTGCACAACTTATTTATGATATTCTGCAGCATTCCATCACTGAATGTTGCAGCATAACTGAATTATGTTGCAAATTAATGCAGTACAATAGTATGGACTACAGTGTATAATTTTTTAAACTACATTAGTAAAGTCATCTAATGCTTCAGAACTTACAGTCTAATGCTAAACTTGGTGGCCCCAGCATGTACATTTGGAAATGTGAAAATGTCAAAGGCTACACCAAGGAAAGCCACAAATCCTGTTCTTGTTATAGGGACATTACTGCAGCACTGGAGGAAGATACTCCTCTCCATACATTTTGAGGGATTATGCTCAAAGTGGCATAACTAACTGGCACAATTAAAGTCATGTTTCTCAGAGAATGACTGACATTGTCTGTGGGTACTTCATATTTAACTTAATCCACCGCCTCAAAAGCCACACAACTAAAAAGGCAGAGAAAGAACATTAAGCAGTCTTAAAAGAGTCCTAGATTTCTGCATTAGACAAACCTTCAAAAGTACCTTAAATAATGGCAGTTTTCAATTCTGAAGATAAAAACCAAAAACAACATACATCTGTAATGTATACTGGCACAAAACTATTACCCTATTGCTCTTATTTACAAATGAAAACAAATTGAATTTTTTAAAAATGGAAGTGTTGACTTTTCCCCTCCCCATCTTTTTTTTTTTTAGCAAATAGTAAGAAAATAATTATCCATAAAATCCAACATCCATAGCACTCACTTTATATGTCATTATGCCTGAAACATACATTCATGTTTTGTACAGCATGAAACACATACAAAAAATATTTTTCTTTTTTTTCCTTTTTAGTTTGATACAGATCTTCATAACCCAATGCAAAGTAATTAGCAGTAGACTTTGAGGTCATATAAAAATATTAGTAAAAGGCTATTTATACCACAATGGGAGATGCATTTGTGGAAATCCACTTTTATGGCATGATAATGCTTTGATTTATTCATTATTATCCCACTTTACTATATGCAGATTTTAGGGAAAGTTCTGAAGCTTGTTGATTAGCTGGTGACCCTGCCAAACTAATCTCTTTCAATATTTTTTCATTGCAACTCACCAATAAGCCCTAAATCAGCTTATATCAGGGGAGATGGAGACCTTAAGAAGGCTAATGTTTCTGTCTGTATTGATCAACATATGAAGTACCAAAAATATACCCCAACAAAATTATACTTTGTGGTATAAACGTTTCTCATGGATTCAAAATTACTTTGGCAACCCCACATAAGAACATCAGCATGTGTAAAACACCAATGATATAAATTTTCCAGTTCTTTTCCTCATATACTTTTGTAAAAAGGGCAATGCTATTTCCATTTATAGGCTGGCTTTATAGACTTTAAGTTATTTCAACAGAATGGATGCATTTATTTTATATTAACTTTAACATGCTACCAATGATTAAGTTTGCTTTCCAAACAGCCAATACCATGCCCTAAAATAATAGTGGGAAACAATATACAAAAATTAAATGCATGAAAACCTTCTAGGTACTAAAACTGCTTTTGCTGCAAAACAATTAAAACTGTGAACTTGAACATGAAGTACATTTAGTATTATTTCTCTTCCTCATTGCCATCAATCAGTCTGATTAAGAGCCCCTCTGGGCTGTCTACAAAGCGATTTTATATTGACATATGGCAACTGCACATTAGCTTTAATAGTTATTACATCGTGCTTGGTCACCTGAAACTGCTCTGAGATCATAAAAATTTATAACTTTCACACTCTGTTGAATAACAGGTTACCAAAAATCAGTGGTTTCTTCAAATATTACTTCCCAAAGAACAACATAGTTCTCACCATACACTTCATTTCCCCAGCTGTCAATATAAGAAGCAGATTTAGCACTGAGTCCAGTTTGTCAAAACTCAAAAATATTGTATTTCTACAGACTGGATACTTGCTCAATGAAGGATGCGTTTTTATAAGCCCACTATCACTAATACCACTTGAACCACTAACGGGATAAAAAGAACCGTTGACCAAATGCTCTGGCAGTGCTACTTATTTCTACACTGATCTGAAGGAGTGACCATAGTAAAGGAAAATAATGAAATGAATGTCAAATCCAGAAACACACTTCACAAATTTTGCTCTGCAACTATGGGAAAAGACCAGCTGATAATGTTTTTTTAAAATTTCTAGTGACTTTACCTCTTTCATGTCATATCATGGCACTTGGCTACTACAGCTTTACACAATATAACTTTCAGTTCACTGGGAATACACTTTATACCATGGCTGACATACTGTACAAGATTACACATGTGGAACGTATTGCTTGCACAATTGTGCAAGAGCAAAACTTTCACAAAATGGAGTTGCACTACAGTGCAGCTATTATATATAATGCTTGCACCGATACACAACTTTATTTCTGAAATTTTTGCACTTGCTCAATGGCACTCTGTGCAGTTGTTACATTCCACCATGCATATAACATTGTGCAACATGTCAGCCCATATCTGTAATTTCCTCCAAATATATATAGGAGAAAATATATGAAATAGTGTTGTTGTTTTTTAATAAAGCGCCTCTCATCTTCAAATAATCCTTATTCATAGTCTTATTCTATACTCTGCATATCCTACTTTAACAAAAACTGGGTAATCAAAACATTTAAATATAGGGCAGGAAGCGAGGCTTTCATAAAGAAGCAACTGAATCCCAACTTACTGTGCAAAAAGTTGGACACCTTCGCTAGCCAGTTGGCTTCAGTTATCCTAGAAAACATTCTGAAAAGGAGACAAAAACTATACATGACCCCAGAATGAGTTCAGATACTGTATCAAAGGACTGCCTCCAATTGCATACATGCTAATGATTTCAAGAAGGAGGCACGCAAAAGAGAGAAACAATTTCATTGCACAAAAGAACAATACAGAGGCCTAAAAGAACATATGAAAAGGCTAAATGTTTTCAGGACAAGTTGATGGCATTTCCATACACACCCCACCTCCCACCATTTAAAAAGCAGTCCAGTACAAACATGACTTGAAAACTGGCAGATGTGGACTCAAGAGAAAGTAACTGGCAAGAAGGTAATGGTGAATGATAACCTTGGATGTGCACGCTTGAAGTGAAGATACTGGTACTATTTTAAAATTTATATCCTACTCAAATTACAAAGCTTTTTCTCAGTCTAAGGGTAAAATAGAGGAACAAATGCTAAGATAATCTACTGACTTTTCATTTTATCCTGCTAACATTTTTCCAGTCCAAAGGAATGTGTCAGATTTTCCACTTCATTTCATATCCGTAAACAATAATTACTTAAAAGGCTGAGGTGCTTCTGCTACCCACAGTAGCATACATGTACTTGCAGAAAGAGAAGGAATAGCATTTCTGTGATCCCCTACAGTACCATATTCTAAGCACCAGGGCCATGCTTTAAATTGTGAACCCACTAAAATAAATTGTAACAATGATGATACTTCCCCTTTAGGGCCACCATTACAAGTGCCTTTTCATTAAGACATACATCGTAAGTCTCAAGGCACTTAAGGGGTTAAGACAAAATGCATGCATTCATTCCCATTAGGGAATGTCATCAGATGTTTCAGAACACATTAATGTTACAACACACTGAGAAACTGAGCTACCAGTTCTAAAGAAATGTCCTTTCTCTCCCACCCTAAACACAATGCTGGTTAAATGGGCCTTTATGCAGCTACTGCCAGGTTAGAACAGATTGCAGCTTTCCACCATTAATCAAGTTAGATTCTAAAAGGGCATAGGGCAAAATGTGCTGCTTTAGTAGGCAGTGTGTCTAGTTGTAGTAATATTGCTAATGTTTCATCAAAATAAAGACAAAGATAGAGAGAATCTGAACACAGCAAATAAATCTAGCATTGGAAGAGATGGCTTTGTGTATTGTTGCTTCAAAAAAATGCAGGTGTGAAAACAGAAGGTGAAAGTATTCCAAGCCTTTTTGTAGCAGTTCAAACCAAAAGGGACTATATGGCACTACAATGAAGTCTGGAAAATGATCCTGAACCCATGGAGTTCGGTCAGTTTGTGGCTTGTTCAGAGCAAAGCACAAAGAGAGAGTCTTCCAACACAGAAAAATTATAGTGTTTGAGAGACTGATTTTCAGTTTCAACATAAAGTGCAACAGTGCTGAAGTTTTTCCAAGTCCTTTGCAGTTCTTCATTGTTTTCAGACACCATATTTTGCAAGCAATGTTATGGCACAACAAGTGCAGCCAGTGTCTTCTACGGATTCTTCCAAAAGGTATGTTCTATTTATGCAGCGATGTCTTTAAAGGTCTAACCAGTCCTTCTTCGTACACTTTCAATATAGCCTCACAAACGAATCTGTATTGACTCTGGGGGGGGAAAAACAGTGCCCAAAGTTAAAAATCAGAGAAACCTTGGAAGATTACATGAGAATGATCAAAGTTGTCACTCAAGACTTCTGAAAAAACGATGAAGGCTGTTGACCTCAAAATTTTGTAAAATTGTTTTAAAATTTGAAAATATTAGCTTTCTTTCCCAGTGGACTGCTAACTTCAGGAAGGATTCAATCTACATTATCTATTCCTGCTATTCATATTATTTTTTGGTTCCCCCACTAACAGAAGTCCTTTTTATCTTTATACACCCTCCAGTATTAATTTAACTGCTCACGTTTACTGACAAAATACTTTTTCACAATCTTAGGATCTATCAATTTTAGTCTTCATGTCTGAGAAACGTTCTATATATAGATGAAAAATACCCAGTAATTATGTTAGTTCACCACCACTGGGCTGGTTCATCAGACCATACAACCTCCAGTATACGTGATTATGAAGGAACCAGCCAAAAGAAGGCTGTTGGGATATCCTCTACAGACATCTTAAAGCCCTCATGATGTGTCCCTTTATTGTATGGGTGGGGCTGTTCATCCAAATGGGTGTGCGCCTTCATGTGTGTTAGGAACTTGTTTTCAAATGGAAAAAGCTAAAAATACTTAAATATATAAGGGTAAAAAAGGTCATAATATTCTAATTTTTCATGGCTGTGATGAGTGCATGATTTCAAAAGGTTAATTTTTAAGATTTCCAGTGTGGCATGTAACATTATTGTTGACATCTGAGAAAGCAACCTCTAAACTATGGTTTTATATTATATACATTATTCATGCTCTATCACTTCCAGGTTGGGTTTTTGTAAAACAGTTAATTGGGGATGCCCTTGAACATAGACCAGAAAAAACTGGTCTAGGATGCAGCTGCCAGAGTTTGGGGCGGGGGCAGGGGGGAAGAGCAGGTCAGACCATATTATGTTGATCATCATCAGCTGCATTGGTTGCCAATTTGTTTTTGGGCTCAACTCAAGGTGCTTATTTGGACTTCTAAAGCCTCAGAAATTGCACCCGCCCATATGAACCTGCATATGAACTGATTTACAAGTTTTCTCTGTTCTCCTGCTGACAGAGGTGTGGCATGCCATTAGAGAAAGGCCCTTTGAGGTTATGATCCCTCAGAATATAGAATATATTTTTATTTGAAGTTTTTATTACTTAACCCAGATGAAAAAATTATTAATATAGTGGCCAGGTTTTGTTTTATAATCTGCAAAACTCGATCTGATCTTTAGCAATGCATTTCATAAGTAGTTTATATACTTCTCCTTTTTAAATTTTATTTACATGATGCATTGTTTGTATTTCTTGTATATTGGTCTATGACCATAATAAAGTTCTGTTCCATTCCAAGAGAGGCATATCTGGTCCTTTCAACTTTTGGCGGGCTTTAAAGACTGTTTCCCCCCCAGCAATGTCTTCCTATTCTGCTGCTGATCTTATGGAATTGGTTGATTCTGTTTAAGTTTTTTATTCGTTTGTTCTAATTGTTTGAATAATTGTTTGGAATTGTTTAGAATAACAATTAACTGTTAATTTTTATTCTAATTGTTTGTAAGCAATATTAAAGTATATCTTAATATAGAATATATTATTGACATAATACATACATAAATGTAAATTTTTTTTAAAATGTCAATTTACATGAGTTTGTTTTCAGTGCAGTGAAAAGAGCCTAGAAATGTGATTCAAAACTGTTTTTAAGACATGGAAAATGAATCACAGGACAATGCCATCTTGTGGACAATGTATGTGTGAATGTTTAGAGAGGAACTTTGAATGGATTCATATTTTATCTTTTATATGATTGAAACAGCAGTATGAGTAGTAACTTTCCTGTACAAATTCTGTTTTTAAAATTCCCTTTTAAATAGAAACCTTTTTATATACGTCCTCATTTACTGTGATATACTGACATATGGCTAGCTGTCTGTTCTGAATCAAGTGGGTGTGTTCTGATCCAGAAAAATATATAAATAAGCAGAAACAAGTTTCTGTTCACAGATTCCCACTGTTGCATTTATGAAAATGTATTATGGCACAAGGGAAAACATCTGGAGTGCACAGATCATGTTCTTGTACCATATACACACCAAACAAATAATGAGCAGTCTTGTCTCTGACCTTGATGGTTATCTGTTGAAGGAGAAAGCAGGTGCCCAACACCAGACACAAGCCAGGTATCCCTATCTTCTCACAACCGTTTAAAAGTTGATGGGTGCTGTCATCACTGATGGCAGATAATGTTTGGCAAAGAGGACCTCTTACATTAAATCATAGTTTTTAATGTAAACTGGACATTTTAAATATTAAACGTTGTCTTTAAAAATGGTAAAATGAAATGAAAATGAAAAAATGTGTACTTACCCTGACACTTCAATTGATAACTCTCTTTCTCTACCAAACCCTCTGGGTGGGTTCAAACATCACACAGAAAAACAGGTTGCTTATTTGTAACCCTTGATCTTTTGGTGGTCCAGTATGATTCACAACGTGGGCTTTGCACCTGCTTAATAGTCCTTGCGGAAGGATTCACAAGCTCCTTGAAGCGCTCTGAATCTCCACCCTTCACGCACAGAGCATGCTTAGTATCTTTGGTGCCAGAGCGCTCTGTCGCTCAGTTCCTGAGATAAGATAACACCCACCCAGCCTCCTCGTCTGACAGATATACTTACCTATTTATCTGCTTCATGATGGGAGACCTTCAGTTAACACAGTATCCGTTCAGGCACGGAGATTAAAAAATCAAAAGTTACAGATAAGTCTTGTCCATGTAGAACAGTAGCGCCCTGTGAACATCCAGGGAATGTAGGGAGCATTATAGGGGTGAAACTGGGTTCATAAAAAAGGTTGGCTGTATAATGTCCCTTGGGTAGGAAAGTGGGGTCAATTCGTGTGACTACTTTGTTGAGATAGAAGATAGTGAAAGGCCAGTCAGCTTGCTGACCTTTCTGGTGGTGGTAACAGTGATTTAAAATGCTGTTTTCAGAGAAAGGAGTTTAATAGATGCTGAGAACAGGGGCTCAAAAGGAGCCTCGGTGAGAGTTAGAATTTCCTAACCCGTGGAAAAATGTTATTTAGATCCTTAAGAAATCTCTTACAATCAGGGTAAGAACCCCATTCTGTATGTATTGCAGATAAAGCTGACATAAGGACCCTAACAGACAAATTAGGAAGGCCAGAATGTTTTAAGGAGGTAATGTAGAGAAGGACTTGATGTACAGAAGCTGTAGATGGTCAAATCCCTTGGATTTTGCATAAATTGCAAATCTTTTTCACTTGCAGCTATAGTTGTATCTGGTGGAGGTCTTCCTTTCATGAAGGACAATATTATCTAGAAGTTCAGCCTCCACAAAGTCATGTTCAGAGTCCTTAGGCTGTGGTGAAGGACACTGCTGCTGTTCTGATGCAGGAGATCAGGATGCTGATGGAGATGATGATGGGACCCTCGAGAGAATTGCAGGAGAAGGCTGTCCGTCTTGGCCACCGTGATGTGAGTAGGATGCACATTGTTTTGTGATGCAGAATTTTGCTTAAGACACTGGACAGGAGAGGAAAGGGCAGGAAGAGGTTAAAAAGTTGGGTTTCCCAAGGAATTTGGAATGTGTCTCCTAAGGAGCCTTTCCCCACTTCCACCCTCAGGCAGAAAAGGCGACTTTTTTGTTGTGCTGTGTTGCAAAGAAGTTCATTTGGGGAGTCCCCCAGCAATGAAATAGGTAGGTGAGAACGTCTTTGTTAAGTTTTCATTTGTGTTGACAGGCCATATATGTCTCTCTGCTGAGATTGTCCACCAGGATGTTGTTGATGCCATTTATGTGGAACCCTAGGGAGCAGATCTGATGGTGAACGCAACAGTCCCAGAGTTGAATGGTGAGGTTGCAGAGGGATTTTGAGACTGTGCCACCCTGGCAGTTGGTATATACAATTGCTGTGGTGCTGTCCAACACTTGAATCGTTTTGTCAGACAGGAGTGAGAAGACGACTTCAGGGCTAAGAGGACTGCAAGGAGTTCTAAAAGATGTATATGTAGGGATGTCTGTTGGCAGTTCCACAAGCCCTGTGCATAAGGGACCGCACAGTGAGTGCCCCAGCCCTTTAGGGAAGCATCTGTTGTCAGTGTCATTGTTGGTACAGGTGGGTGGAATGACATACCCATATAGAGATTTTGTGGTAGAGTCCACCAGAGAAGCAAGTCTTGTACACTTTGAGAAACTACAAGCCATATCCATTGGTTGTCTATGTTTAGTTTGAATTTGGACAGGAACCACAGTTGGAGGCATTGCATACGAAGAGTGGAGTAACTGACGGTCAATGTGCAGGATACCTTCAGGCCCAAGAGATGTTGAATAGTCTGCACATTTTGGGTTGGATTTGAGAGAGTGAATAAGATGCACGATTCAGATTCGTCGCTCCTTTGGGAGGATCACACATTTGACCTCCGTGTTGGGTATTGTTCCTATGTAAAGCAGAGACTTTTGGGGTAACAGAATGGACTTTTCCCAATTTACTTAGATGCCCAGGTCATCCAAAAGAGAGAGAATCAGGTTGATTTGGTTGGTCAATCTGTCCTTGTTGGTCGAGGTTAGTAACCAGTCATCTAAATTCTAGGAATATTAAAATTCCCTGTGTTCTCAGATGGGCAATAACAGTGCTTACACATTTTGTGAAAACACGTGGCAACATGGACAGACCGAAGGGAAGGACTGTATATTGATAGATCTGGTCCTCTACAATGAATTGGAGATATTTTCTGTGTTGAGGTCTGTAGTGACCAATTTCCCCTCCCTCTAAAGAGTTAACAAGAAGTGAACCCTTGTTCTTAACTGACAGGCTAGTGATCTCCAGGGCTCACCCAATCAACCAAAAGGTGGGTGGGACTAGAGAGCTGTTGCAGGGAATTCTGGGAACAAGAAAGGAAGTCGTAGCAGAGAGTGCAGACTAGCATGATGTCGGATGCCTCATGGCAGAACTGCAGGATAATCTTTCAGGGTGAGAGATCGGCAGGAGGCTTGATTCTCATCAGTAGCTTGGTTAGTTCAAGGGAACAGGAAGCCAAGGCTAGTGGCTTGGGAAGTTTAGGGCAGGATAAAGTGCTTTCATAAAAATTTGAGTTAGAATTTGTTTCTTTGGTGTGTGTGCTTTGCACTTCCAAAATATCTGTTCTTTGCAACTGAGTAACCAAGATTTTTAAATTGTGCCACCCCACCATCATTCTGGGGGCTTCTGAAGTATTCTTGTAACCTACTGAGTATTTTTAACAGTATCTAAAAAGCTGAGAAAGCCTCAGACTGAAGCAGTTTGTAGTATTTGAATAAACATTTTCTTTTTCTGTTTACTTTTTTACATGCCTCAGAGGGTTGGCTATTAACCTAACAGGAGGTGTTGGGGGACTTCTCTGGTGCAAAATGTGTCTCAAGGAGGGACTGGCCAAATTAATAATTAGCTCCACATGCAAGCAGATGCACAGGAGAAAAAGGATCCCCCCCTTCATTCTTGCCTCAAAGAGAAAGAGGAGGGAGATGGGGATTTTTAATCACTTCGATTCCTGTTAGAGACAACCTGGTTTTATAGGAGAGATTTGGTGGCAGAGAGATTTACCCTACCAAAATATTTTCTTTTTCTTTCTTTCTGGGTTTTGGAAAGTTAAAGATTTTTAAGCCAGCCAGTCTGCTTCTCAAGCAGAGGAAAGCGAAGACTCAGCGCTAGTGTCTTCCCTCGTGCTGCAGAACTGACTCAGACTGCTACAAGGTCATATTGCCACATGAAAGGAGGTGTCTTTGAAGTTCAGAGCAGCAAGCCACTCTTCTTCCACCAAGAAGGGAAGCAGTTATTGTAGTTATCCCATCCAAAATTTTCTTTAGTGGATGTATTCATTCTGGGAGTACAGATCTAGGATAGGGTGTATATCTCCATCCCTCTTCGCAATTTGGAAGTACCTGGAATAGAAATCTGCCCATTGGGTTTCTGGAGAAACAGGCTCTATTTTATTCCCAGAAAGTAAGGGTGTGTGTGTGTGTGTGTGTGTGTGTGAGAAACTCTATGGCGTAGCCAGTGGAGATGATACTTAGTAACCAGGTGTAGATGCGATATGATGCCAGGGTGATAGGAAAGGGATGAGCCGCCAGAAAGGTGTGGTTGAATTTCTAATGGGCAAGGTGACTGGGAAATCTGTTTAGATTCATTCTGACTTCTTATTTTGGGGTGTTAACTGTGTTGTTGTGAGAAAGAGTGCTTCTGAGACAGTTGGAATGGTTTGCGGTATTCCTTGAGCTCTGATCTGTTATATTGGAACTCAGGTGGGGTAGAAGCAGTATTATAGGTTCTAGCCATGAATCTGCATTTTTTTTCATGTGCTCCATTGTTTCGTCAGTTTTGGCACTAAATAAGCCTTCTCCATTGAAAGAAAGATGCTCTGTTTTGTCCTGCATATCCTGTTGTATGGAGAAGGAACGTAGCCAGACATGCCTATGGAGGAAGAGTATACTGGCTAGTGTGCAGGACTCTGTTTCTGTAAGATGTATTGCAGTACTTAGACTTTGATGTGCAATGTCAGCTGATTTAGAAAGGAGTTCTCTAAATCTTGTCTGGATTGCTTCAGGAGCATTTTTTATGTCATGTCTGAAGCTCTCCCACACTGAGAAATGGTATTAGGACATATAGTTCATTATTTTCATAGCAAGAGAAAAGGAGGAGTAAACTTTGCGACCAATGGAATCAAGCTTTCTGCCTTCCTTGTCAATTGGGGCAGTGTGTTTTCGCCTGGACCTATTGCCCATTAGGGATGTGCACGGAACTGGCGACTGCTGGTTCAAAGCGGCAGGGGGGGGGACGGGGACGGGGATTTTAAGGACTGGGGAGGGTGCTCTTACCACCCCCTTCCCACGTTTCCCCCACTGGCGCTGTCATTAAAATAGGTCCCGTGGAGTGGCAGCATACCTTCTTGCCGCCCTGGTACTTTGCGGACCGGAAGTGTCCACTGCGCGTGCACACGTCACAACTGGTTTGGAGGTCCATAAAGGGCCTCCAAACTGGTTCTGTGCACATGCCTAATGCCCATAGCGCAGCCTACTACCAATGAATTAGATGGAATTTGCGCTATTCTTCATGCACCCTGTAAAAATTCTCTAAGTGCTTACAAGTGGACGTGGAAGTGGATGGAGCATTCCACGCCAACTTAGCAGAACTGACTAACAAAGGAAGCATTGGGAGAGCTGTAGAATGAGCAGCAGAGGTAGAGGCCACCAAGTCATAGACTGGGTGCTTGACTTCTTGGGCTGGTGATTTAAGTTCTAGGTCTAGCACCTTGGCCATCTCTGTTACCTGAATACACCAAATAGATAAGACTTGGAGAATTGAGCGGATTGTTTGGTACATTATCGTCAGGAGAAGGGTCTGATGGGTTCTCCGAGAGCATGGAGACATCATCTGACTCAGAAATGGAAGTTTAGTCATCATCTGAATTTTGTTTGTCAGAAACAGAAGACACTTCCAGAGGAGTTGAGGGGATCAACAAAGGTCGTGCCCATCCAAGGGCTGCAAGGTCCCGCAACTGGAGGAACTCCACTTGAAAGTTTTTCTAGAGTCCATTAGAATAAGAAAGGCAGAGAAAACCAAGACATGAGGCAAATATAGTGAAAAATGATCTGAAGTTCAATAAAACCCCAAAAGCAAACTGGTAAACCTTTGTTTTCCAGGACCAAAGACTGATTGAGGAGTGAATCCTGAGGGAAGCACACGCAACAGCAGTCGGAAAGGGAGGCAGAACACTCTGGCACTAAAGTGAGTGCGCTCTGCGTGTGAAGGGCGGAGCTTCAGAATGCTTCAATGAGCTTGTGAGCCCTTCCGTGAGGACTATTGCACAGGCACAGGATACCAGACCACCACAAAGGCCAATGGTTAATTTGAACTATGGCTTATTTAATGGACTTGTATGGATGCCATGAGCTATCACAAAATCTTTGTTTGGCTCCTGCCCTTCTCCCATTATCTAGGCTTGCTTTACTCAATTTGAGATCCCTGTGAGAGGAAAGCTATTGAAACAAACCAAAATTAAATAATGTTGTGGGTTCAAACATTCCATGAGCCATGGTTAGAACCAACAAGCCAACTTCAAACTTTGGGTTCAGGTTGTGGTTTGACTGCCTAAAACAAACCATGGTTTATTGACTGGCAAAGGTTCAGCCCTCAGAATAAAATCATGCTTTCTATGTTGGTGCTGAGGAGGTGGCATTATTTACTCCTAAGGCAAGCAGTACTAGTACTAGTACTGTATAGTATAGGAATAGGAATAAGAATAAGAGGGTATAAGGATGATGAGATATTCATTTCCACACTTCAGATCTTTTTTCAATGACCTTTTAATGCACAATTGAAAGTTAAAATTTAAACACATTCAAAAGTTTAAACACTTAAAAACTAAACCACAGTTATAACAAAATAGCAAACGTTTCAGTGTAAGACATGATCCTCAGTGCTATACAAAGGTGGCTGAGGTCTTGTTCTTAAATACAACTCCACACCATGATTCAGCTAAAGAACTGAAGGCAATCAACCAATCCTGTGCAGCTCCCAATATCACATACAGGGAGGAAAAACAATGGAATGAGGGGAAAGAACACAAAAGCATAATGAAGTTCATACACTCAATAACCAATGAATTTCATTGCCTCCCTCATTTCCTCTTTAACATGTATAGTTAGGTGCAATTGTTCTCTATATACGGCTTCTCTAATTTTTCATGTCCTCACATCTGTCTCCACAGCCAAGGTGAATATCTTTGTATTCACTACTCTGCCTTGAGGTTGTTCTTTAACATGCACTGCCCATAGTTTTGCGCTCTCTCTCTCTCTCTCACAACTGCACCCAACTATACATGTTAAAGAGGAAATGAGGGAGACAATGAAATTCATTGGTTATTGAGTGTATGAACTTCATTATGCTTTTGTGTTCTTTCCCCTCGTTCCATTGTTTCCCCCTCCCCCTGTATGTGATATTGGGAGCTGCACAGGATTGGTTGATTGCCTTCAGTTCTTTCGCTGAATCATGGTGTGGAGTTGTATTTAAGAACAAGACCTCAGCCATCTTTTTAAAGCACTGAGGAACATCGAAACATTTGCTATTTTGTTACATCTATGATTTAGTTTTTAAGTTTTTAAACTTTTGAATGTTTTTAAACTTTTAACTTTCAATTGTGCATTAAAAGAAGGTCATTGAAAAAAGCTCTGTAGTACAGTATAGTATATCTGAGGTTGAGGCAGTGGCCAGAGGTGCTTTCTATCTGCTTTGGCTGATAACGCCAGCCGTCTGTTTCTTGAGATAAACATCCTCAGAAAGTAGTACATATGCTGGTAATCTCCAAACTGGACTACTGCAATGTGCTCTACATGGTACTGCCTTTGTACATAGTCTGGAAACTATGGCTAGTACAGAATGCAACAGCCAGCTTGGTCTCTGGGTCATTTTGAAGAGACCATATTACTCCTATACTGAAAGTGTTACACTGGCTACCAGTAAGTTTCAAAGCAAACTACTGGTGCTGGTTAAAACCTATAAAGTCCTAAACAACTTAGCCCCCGGCTAATGTCTTGTTCCCCATGAGCCCCACTGCCCACTGAGATCATCTGGTTTAACTGCAATTGCCACCAGCTTGTCTGGTGGCTACTCAGGGATAGGCCTTCTCCGTTGATGCTCTGAAGCTTTGAAATGAACTCCCTGCTGAGATAAGAGCCTCCCTATCTCTGATAACTTTTAAGAAGGCAGTTAAGACACATTTGTTCATCCAGGCTTTTAATTAGACTTAGAGTTTTTAACATTGTGTTAAATTGTAAATTATTTTAAAGATTTAATTTTTAAATTTTGTTTTAATTTCTACTGTTTTATTGTAAACTGCCCAGAGACAGAAGTTGGGGGCAGTATATAAATATGTCAAATAAATAAATAAATAAATATTTACTATTGAAGTCATTGTGAATATTTTATGACTAGCAACTGAAAAGAGAGACAGAGAGAGAACAAAGAGCCTGAACACCATCTTGTTTCTGTTTCAGCTCAACATGGTGTTCAGGCATTTTGTTATCTCCACATTGTGGATGAACACTTACTACCTGATGGAGAAAAATTGTTCCATCAGTAATTACTACCCAAGTTTTCCTGGTGTTTTGTCCACAATCCCACACATCTAATTCATCCTAGATTATGGCCCTTGTCTTTGAGTATGAGATATTACTTTGTGTCTTTGCATTTGAGTATAGAGTCAAACAGAAATCTCAAAATTACACAATGACCTCCTTGTCTCAAAACAGATATAATAGAATAGCACAAAAGCATGTGGGATGCCTAACTACAGGTTTTGTACGATGCTCCTAAGTGCTATGAAGCTTTTATTTAGTTACACACCAATACATTTTATTAGAGCACGGGTGAGCAGACTTAAGGCTTCTAGTAGCTACTTCTTTTTTGTAAGAACCTTGGGACCTACCAGTACGAAATGGGGGCTGGGGGTGGTGGGAGTTAGTGACAAAATGTTAGCTTATTTTGTATTTACACTAACAAATTAAGGGATTTAACATTAGAACCACTGAATTCCAACAGAATGCAGGTCAGAAGGGGATGAAGAGACAATGATTTGGGGGAGAAGGAACTGAAGAGAAATTAATGGAAGAGAAAGTAGCAACAACTCTAAGCACCCAAAGAAAGAGAGACCAAAATTGTGTGGCCATGCTCCCATTCAGCCAGGAGGAAAGGAGGAAGAAGCAAGCCCAAACACCTTGGAGAGCTACTTCCGATAAGCCCGGAAGCTACCAGTAGCTCTTGAGCTACCTAATGCTCACCCCATGTTAGAATAATAAATTAATATATACTTTAAATAAACACAGAGTACAAAAGATGGTGCTTGCTGATTAAAGCAAGCTTAATTTAAACCAATCCATTTAAAGATTCTTAATTCATATAATCATCATGTAACAGAAAACAATGGCCAGGTTTAGATGTCACATTACTATCGCAAACACTGGGTTTATGTTTTTCAATCTCCGCTTCACTCATAAAGGCAAAGAATTTACAACTTCCATTCTTGGTATAAAACATATTACAATTTGCTCATTTGTTTTAAACCAGGTATCAAAGTAGCAAATTTCCTATCCTTGAGTAGAAAGTGGAGCAAGGAGCATACAAGCTTGAGGCTTATGATAGCAATTCTAAACCATGATTTAATCATGGCTTAGTGTGATGTCTGTAGGGATTTGCACAGAACCGGCTAGCCTGGTTTGGCTGGAATCTGAACTGGATTTAAGCAGCCTTGGGCAGCTTGGGCTCTATTGAGCCTGGCCCGGTTTGGTTTGGCCTTTGAGCCGGCTAGACAGCTATATTTGTAAACGGGAATCCGAAAAGGTTTCCCTTTTACAAGTAAAGGGCTGCGGTGGGGTGGGGGTGGAAACGTCTTCCCTTTTTGCCTTTAAAAAGTGCTGCTGAGTGGCAGGATAGGCTGCAGTCAGGGGAGGGAAAAGTGTTCCCTTTAAGATTTTACCTTTTAAAAGCGCCCCTGTGTGCCTGGAGTGGCTGCAGCCGGAAGGGTGGCGGGGCTCTTTCCACTCCCCCACTGGTGGCTGCATCCTGCAGGAAAGAGGAGGAGGAAGAGAAGGAGGGATACACTTTGGAGAAGGAGGAAGAGGAGACCCAGGGCGAGCAGCGGGCTGCCTCCTTGGCGGGTGATCCCTCCTCCCCATCTCTCCAGTGGGTGCTGTGTCACTGAAAGAAGGTCTCTGCCAGGGAGCCTGGTGACCTGCGCTGGGGCTTGGTTCCCATCCCACCCAGCTCCGGAAAGCAGCCACTGAAGGTGGAGTCAAGCAGCCTGTGCCACGTCTGCTGGCTTCAGAAGGAGGAATGGAGAACTTTAGGCAAAACTTTGGGCTATGATTCTTCTGAGGATTATCGTGCACTCTCCAGCCACACAGCACTTGTGTGGAGAGACAGAAAGGCAGAGCGTGCTCCTAATTAGTCTTTGGGAGGGAGAGAGAAGCGCCTCCCCAGCCCTTACTTTCCAAAGGGCCCCTCATCGCCATGGCCAAGTGCTGTGTGGCTGGAGGGACCACCCACCAAGGAGGCAGCCCCCTATCGCCTGCCCTGAGTCTTCTCTTCTTCCTCCAAAGTGGATCCCTCCTTTGCCTGCAGGATGCAGCCGCCAGTGAGAGAGTGGATGGAGCCACACCACTCTCCCAGAAGCTGCCGCAGCCATCCCAACCACACAAGGGCACTTTAAAAAGGTAAAACTTTAAAGCAAACACTTTCCCCTTGCCTTCCCCCTCCCCCACACAGCCCATCCTGCCATTCAGAGGCACTTTTTAAAGGCAAAAAGGGAAAATCTCCCCCCCCCCCTCCCGCAGCCCTTCCTAGATTCCCTTTTACCTTGAGCTGGCTAGTGAGGCAAGGGCTTGGTTCAACCTGCCCTCAGACTGCCCCCGCCCCGCCCTGGTTCGGCTCAAGGGCGAGCCTTCCAGCCGAGCTGGCTTGAATGCAAACCGGCTCAATTTCATGCCAGTTTGCACATCCCTAGACGTCTGAACCTAGCCAATATGTAACAGGAAGCAGATACTAATTAATATACATCAAATGCCAATAATCAACATACTGATTTTAAAAAGCTGCTGCTGAGTTCTAGACTAATGCAGCACTGACGCTCACATAGAGGAAAGCGACAAATTTCTATGTCCTCCCTTTCCCCCGGAAGCCCTCTGTGCCACCAGAAAAGATGGCCCTGTAAGACTGCACCCTTTGTGACCTATTTTCAAGTGGCAACAGAGTGCTTCTGGGAGACGGGGAGGTCGTCAAAATCCCCGCCCCTCTACAAGTGCTGGCGCTGTGCTAGTCAAATCCATCAGCAGCTCCGGCACATCCCACGTAGCATCAGCACTTCATTACTCAGGATGTCGGCCAATGTGTTTTAAGCATATTTGTTCTTCATTGTACACAAAGTTTCCCTGACCACGTTGTATTTTAAGAAAACTCAGGTTCTGCTCTACGGACTTGATATGTCTGGCTGTGTTTCCTGGGGCGTAACAAGGCTGGAGTTGGCCCAGAGACAAAATTTTAAAATGGGCCCCTTGCTGATACACACACACTTGACATGTGACTTGCCTCTGGTGGCCCCCTTGAGGTGTGGGGGCCCCCAGGCAGCCGCTTCCCCTTGCCTAATAGTAGTTACGCCCCTGCACCTTGGAATGCAATGATTGCCTATTGTTAGAAACATATAGTTTACTGCATCTGAAATTTAAAAACAGCAACAAGCATAACCTGTCCTGAATGTGAAAACTCTACTTGCCTGAACAGCTGCTTAATCACTACTTTCCCCCCTCCCTCACCCTCCACAAAAAATAGTATGGGATAAAGCTTAGCGCAATTGTTAATTCAGAATCCCAGCAAAATGGGAAGGAAGAGGATGGGACTACTATAGGGCAGGAGTAAGCATTAGATAGTTCGAGAGCTACTGGTAGATTCTGGGCTTATCTGAAGTAGTTCTCCAAGGCATTTGGGCTTTTTCACCCTCCCTTCCCTTCCAACCAATGCTGCAAATCTGATTGGCTGGCTGAATGGGGGCATGGCCATGCCATTTGATCTCTCACTTTTTTGGGTGCTCAGGACATTGAGACATCTTACTTTCTCTGTCATTAATTTCTCTTCAGTGTCTTCTCCCTCAAAGCAGTCTTTCTTGCTTCCTTCTGGCCCTGCAGCAAAATTATCTTGCAATTCAGTGGTTCTGAGCTCAAAATCCCTTATGTAATCAATGTAAATGTTTGTATAAGCTAACATCCTGTGGCTGGCTGCAGCACCTCCAACTGCTATTTTGTGCTGGTAGTTCCCAATGTTCTTACAAAAAAAGTCACTTCTAGAAGCCTTAAGTCTGCCCACCCCTGATCTGAAGGGGGAACATTCATTAACTCAGTAGGCTGACTCCCAATGTCCAAATCATGGTTAACTAATAACAAATGTTACATCTGTTACAAATGTTACATCTAGTGGAAACTGTCTGTATACCGTAACCTGGCAGCTATTGGCCTCCAGGAACCTGGATCATATCCAGGCAACCTCTGTGCTGCCTTCACTCTGCAAAGTTTTTAGCATGTCACCAGCCATGCTCCCATTGGTCCTGAGGCTGGGGTGGCTGAAACAGTTCTGACTGTGCTCAGTAATCTACAGAGAGCTTCAGAATTAACTGGCGAGCCCATGAAGGTGGGGGAGTGTTTCAAGTGAGCAGCAGGTACTGTAACCCCTTCCCTGCTACAGGGTGCTTGGCTGGGTTGTGACCAAGGTGACTTGTGCTTCACCCTAGCAGGGAGAGGGAAGTAAGCCAGGGTGAAAGGAGCTGTCCAGGACTAAACTGATAGATGGGGGGCTGTGCAATCAGATAGCCCTACCTGAACCTCGAGGTTTCTTTAGGCAAATCCATGGACTCCAGGATAGCATCATCTATGATGTCTGCCACCATACCAAGGCACTGCCAGTGCTCAAAACAGGCAGGCGTGCATTCTGGGGGACATTAGAAGCCCTCCTGAAGCAGTCAGAAGACAACTCTGTCACAACTTCTTTGTTCTCTGGTTGGTTTAGTAGAGAGGGGAGCACATAGCAATGAATTTGTGTTCCCCCTACCCCACCCTGGCCACATTAACAGTCCTCTATCCATATCTTCCTAGGTTTGAAATTGGCTTGTTTGTCCCAACCACAGTCTCATATAATGTCTGAAACCACAAACTGTGGTTTAATCTTGGCTTCTTTGCCATTGCATAGAGAGGCAAGCCTAGTTTATGGGAAGTAAGGAAAAGGGGCTGGACCTGAACAAACTACACCGCAAAATAAACCAACATTTGGTGATAGTCTTTAGCGCCAATCCTGGTTTGTTGAATAAACCTTAGTTAAAATAAACTGTGGTATGAACCCTCCCAATATGACAAAAACACTCCTTTTAAAAACTACAGGCATTTGTCTTACTGGAAACAGTTGCTTTTACTGTATATTAAGAACTTACGGGTGTTTGGATCATCATGGCCCTTTGATCTCTCATAGTTCTTACAATATCCAAAGGATAAACAGGTTGATTACACTCAATGAGACACATAGCTGTTTCCATAGTGATAAGAACTCCTGTTCGTCCAATCCCAGCACTGTAAAAAAAAAAAGAAGAAGAAGAAAAGAAAAAAGAGGCAATTGTGTTTATCACATTAAATATTTTTGAACACACTTTGGATATTTAAACCAGAGTCAACATTTCAAATATTTTCTGAGGTACAGTAACAAAGATTCATTTTTTCATAACTGAGAACTACAAAAAAGGAGCAGTTTCCACATAAAACAGCAGATCCTTTCCCAGACATAACACTGTGACAGAAACTACAAGTTAACATTCAAGCTCTTTGTCTAGAATGGACACAGTCCAGCTAGCGTGCTTGTTTTTTTTAAAATTTAGTAAATAGCAGCTGTATCAGGGGTTCCTGCAGACGGGGCATGTGAAGTAGGTGTGTGTGTTAAATCTTTGCCTTGCCACTGTTTTAAGGCTGGGCTGGGCCTCATGTGGCTGCTCCCTCCCCTGGAAAAAAAACTCCCACTGGCTTAAATGGGAGCTTTCCCCCTAAGACAAATAGCAGCTGGGGGCAGAGGGCACAGTATGGATTGAGACCATGGCAGGGTCTGAAGGTAACCTCACCACCCAGTGCAGATCTGATCTAGCTGCTAATTACTCAATAAAACATAATCAAGCTAGCCCCAGTCACATAGTACAAGGGACATTCAGTTTGGCCCTTAGCTTTCTTTAGTCAGTCAGTCAGGCGTTCTTGTTTTCTTCTAATGGTATTGGAAATAGTTGCTGCTAGTTTTAAAATGTGTTTACATATTACAGAATTTAACACCTAAATCTGTTTTCAAACATGAAAACATTTTTGCATCACATTTCACATACAGCTGTGAGTTGTTTTGCATCATTTATGCTTTTCCATTTGAGGGCCAATCAAGACCTGTCATGCATGTTCAATGAGATGAACTATTCATTCTCCCCTCCACCCCAGAAAGCAGTCACAAGACGGCCTGTTGTGGATAAAATTTAAGTCATATTGGCAAACCTGCTATTTAGCTGCCAAGCCGGGGTGGGTGGGTGGATGGTGGGGGGGGGGGGATATAGGCACCAGTGCTGTGACTGAATTTTTTCTTTCCCTTTGTGGCTAATAGTAGTTTTGAGTCCATGTGTGATTTACCATGTCTGGAAAATGGTGTGGGGCAAAAGGGTTAAGCTTCATTCCCCTGCAGCTCCAATTCAACTAGGGTAGGGACCTCCCTGTGGCTGTATTTTGAGAAAGAAAACACACATGGAGTTCCAGTCATAAAACTTCCATATAATAACTAGTATGGCCCTAAATCAATTAAGTGCTGTGTTAAAAAGAATGAAAAAAAGCTAATTTTATATACTTTGTCCAGAAGGTGGCATCAAAAGGTAGCTTGAATTTAAGTTGTCACTAGTAACAAAGAGAATTTCAGAGCTGACAGGGGCCAAAGGACATCCAATCTAATCACCAGCCTCCACAAATCAACCTCTGCAATTGGACTGTGTCACCAGCAGGGAGCAGATGCACTACTCACCAAATAGCTCCTCTTGATACAAGCAAGCATATCAACAAGCGTATCATATAAAGACACATGCTACAGAGAGCCAAAGGAAAAACAAAACAGAATACCAACCATGTACCTAGCCTCGCAGGGCCTTTGGGAAAAGCCCATTGGGTCAGAACATGAGCAAAAACTATCCAGTATGAATTCCAGAAATTGTAGTGCATGTGTTAAACAATAGCACTGAAGAACCTGTTCCCAACTGTGGCAATCAATGATAAAGTTTCAGTGCACGTGACGTCTCACATCAAGTTATTTATTAGTATAAAAATAACTATGTTAACCTAAAAAACAGAAAGTGGTATCCAAAGGCACATTGTGTGACCAGAAAAGCACTTCAGCTTGCAAAAGGCAACCTTCCCTCTCTACCCATTATCCCTTCCCACTGCAGCCCCCTCACAACACTTCCTAAACTACTCTGGAACCCCCACTCCTCAAAAGTTGATTGTCAGAGACCATGGTGGCTGCAGTGATGAGTAGGGAGCATCAAATCCATTTCTCAGCAGAATTCTACTCAAGCTCCTTTGGGTACAACCCAGACTTTTAAACTTAATTAGCCTTAGTAGACTACTACAGACATTCAATATTTAGATAAGAATGGCAAGATTTAATTCCTGCCAGAGTATCAGCCCTGGTACTCATTTTAACGCCAGAGTTCAGCAATGAAATAAATAAGATGCTGTTTTAGTTAATCCAAATGCGTATCACCTGCCTGCACTGATCCCTCTAGTTTTTTTCCATCTCTGTGTAGAATAAGTTTTGTTCTGGGCAGCAGTATCAAGGCAGTATGTACACATGTGCATTCAGTATGGGGTCTTTCTGATTCAACCTGAGCGTGATATAATTTCAACAGAGTGGACATCCAAAAACTTGTGAGCGTGCGGACACCTTAGAGTGAACAGTGATCACACCTGCTAAATTAGGTGCATTTCTCAACCAATTGGCAGCACCTTTCCTATACAAAGCTACAATTATTTTATAGGAGTATTCTAAAATTTTGATCCTTAGCTAAGAAAACATGTTTCATGTTGCTAGATCACAGCTAGGACAACTTCAGATTGTCATTTCATCACAAATATAATCAAACAAGTCAGTCCACATGTACTTGGGATGCAGAGCAGAGAAATCAGACCAGAAAATGCAACTTCCAGCAGGAACAATATGTTTTATTTTCAAATTAGACAAGGCGGACATTCACTATTTTGGTTTCAGATAACAAAGCAAAACTAAGATTAAAAGTCAAACATGGAAAATAGTTACAGTTTTGAACTAGGCTTTAGGAACCCAACTCTAGACTGGCCTCTATTCTTGGTTTAGTGTAGAACTGGAGAATCCACTGAAGACAAACCCAATCAGCTGATCTTTAGTCCGCATAGCCTTAAATTCAGCACTTGCTTATTCATCTGTGCTGAGTAATAATCGCCTCCAGTCGACCAGAGAGATTGCAAATGCTACCTCAGTAGGCATCCAGTAACTACATGCAGGAAAAAGCCAGAGAAACTGAAAAAACAGGTTGCTCACCTGTAACTATTGATCTGGTAGACACCCATCAATATCCATAAGGATGGGTAATGCGCCTGCACAGGAATTCTGCCTCGTGGTAGAATGCGACAGCTCATCGAAGTGACTGAGCCCTGCCTCCATGCCTACAGAGTGCTATTTAAGGGTGGGCCGGATGTCTGTTCTTCAGTTCTTGGATGGCCACAGTGGAGGACAATCATCCAGATTCAGGTGAGTTCTTCATCAAAGGAGAATAGCATGTCCACGCAATAAACACATAGCATAGCACTAGTGCAGAGGGGTTGTTCAGGAGGGTCTTATGAATATTGACGGATCTCTACCAGATCAATAGTTACAGGTGAGCAACCTGTTTATCTGGATCAAGATCCATCAAGATCCATAAGAATGGGTGTACAGTTAGCTCCTAATGGAGGAGCGTGCAGTGGTAGCTATTGTAACACCCACTTCAAAATACTTCTCCTGAAGCTCACCTCAACAGCAGAGTGCACATCTACAGTGTAATGCTTGACAAAATGTAATTCCGTGGACCAAGTTGCTGCTTTACAGATGTCCATGAGCGTTACCCCCAATAGGTGTGCAGCTGATGAAGTGTAGGCATGGGTAGAGTGGGCCTTAATTGCTCCAGGTAATTGAACATTCTGTGTCTTGTATGCTAGCAGGATAAGCTCAACTAGCCATCTGGACATTCTTTGCCTGGAAATGCAGGAGCTTCTCACAGACCCCCTGTATAATACAAACAGACATGATGGATCTGAAGTCCTTGGTGCGATCTAAGTAATATAAAAGAGTCCTCCGCACATCCAAAGAGTTCATTGCACATTCTAAAGGGGTAGATGGATTCCTGAAGAACATAGGGAGAACAATGTCCTGGTTGAGGTGGAAGTTGGACACTACCTTGGGTAGAAGGTCCGGGTCCATACACATTAGCACCTTATCAGGATAAATTCTGGTGTATCGTGAATCTATCCGCAAAGCTGCCAATTCACTTACATGTTTAGCTTTAGTTATGGCCAGTAGGAAGGCAGTATTCAAAGTTACTAGTTGGATAGATGTAGAACCCATAGGTTCAAATGGATCCTCTGTCAAAGTTGAAAGGACCAAGGATATACTCCATGGTTTGATGGGTGTGAGAATGGGTGGATACAAATACACAAGGCCTTTTAGAAAAGCTTTATTATCTGGGTGTGAAAAGAGAGTCTTTCTGTCATAGCCCAGATGTTATGAAGACAGTGCAGCTAGATGTGCTTTCAGAGATATATTTGCCAGACCTTGTGATTTTAAAACAGGCAGAGGAGTACATCCTTGATTGTGGCCTGGGTAGGATGAAAACCATGCATCCTTGCATAGGATTTGAACCGGAGCCATTTGCCTTTATAATTACATCTAGTGGATGACTTCCTTTGGTTTAGAAGGATCTTATTCAAAAGCTGATCCGCCATGCTGTTAGGTGGAGTGTAAGAACGTCTAGATGCAGTATCCTGCCGTTGTTCAGTGTTAAGATATCCCCCTCTTGTGGTAGCCTCTGGTAGCGGTTCCCTGACAGTATGATTACCTGTGGAAACTATGGCTGCCTTGGCCACCATGGAGTCACCAGGATAGTGATTGTGGGTCATGACCTGCTCTGGAGCAGAAACAAATGCACTTTGTGTTCTCTGAGGTGGTGAAGAGATCTATAGTTGGCCATATCCAACTCTTGAAGAGAGGTGTAATATATTTTGTCTTGATTTCCCATTCGTGCTGCTATGGTTGTGGGAAAATCCAACTCAAATCACCCACAAGGATGTTGTCTAGGCCCTTTAGAATGTGAGCCCTTTGGGGACAGGGAGCCATCTTATTTATTTATTATTTCTCTGTGTAAACCGCCCTGAGCCATTTTTGGAAGGGCGGTATAGAAATCGAATTAATAATAATAATATAGTCAATATTTACACAATATAAGTGGAAAACCAGACATCACCAAGACCTGGCAATGGCTTAAGAATGACAACTTGAAGAAAGAAACAGAGGGTTTAATACTGGCTGCACAAGAACAGGCACTAAGAACAAATGCAATAAGAGCAAAAGTCGAAAAATCCACAACAAACAGCAAGTGCCGCCTTTGTAAAAAAGCAGATGAAACAGTGGACCACCTGATCAGCTGTTATAAAAAGATCGCACAGACTGACTACAAACAAAGGCATGACAAGGTAGCAGGGATGATACACTGCAACATCTGCAAAAAATACAAGCTACCTGTAGCCAAGAATTGGTGGGACCATCAAATTGAAAAAGTTGAAGAAAATGAAGATGTAAAAATATTATGGGACTTCCAACTACAAACAGACAAACATCTGCCACACAATACACCAGATATAACTGTAGTCAAGAAGAAAGAAAAACAAGGCAAAATAATCGACATAGCAATACCAGGGGATAGCAGAATAGAAGAAAAAGAAATAGAAAAAAATCACCAAATACAAAGACCTACAAATTGAAATTGAAAGGCTGTGGCAGAAGAAGACCAAAATAATCCCAGTGGTCATTGGCGCCCTGGGTGCAGTTCCAAAAGTCCTTGAAGAGCACCTCAACACCATAGGGGCCACAGAAATCACCATCAGCCAATTACAAAAAGCAGCTTTACTGGGAACAGCCTATATTCTGCGATGATATCTATAACCATTGACAATAAAATTCTGGCATTCCAGGTCCTTGGGAAGGACTCGATGTCTGGATAAAACAAACCAGTCAATAACACCTGTCTGACTGTGTAAACAAGATAATAATAATATATGTGAATGGCCATTGTAAAGACCTGATGCAGAATGCACCAATGCCATAATTGTAGGCTGAGCCCACAAAGATTTTGAGACACTGTCCCTCCCAGATGGCTGATGTAGGCCAGGGCTGTTGGGGTTATTCTGAACTCTATGGCGTAGCTTGAAGATATGATCTTCAGGACCCAGCGGTCTGATGTTATGTGGTGCCATGCATGGGCATGGCATGTCAGCTTGATGTTGGATGCTAGCAGGAGAACAGTGTTCATGAGACTGGTGGTGATGTCCTTCACTTGCCAAGATGTTGTGGTACTCAGTGGCAGGACAAGGGAAGAGTGTAGTGGTGACAATGGGTGTATCTGAATGTCAAAGATGTTTCCGAGGCTCAGTCTGCTTTGTGCATTGGGCTTGATTTGACTTCCTCTTGCCGTGAAACGGGCACTTGTGGTAAGGTTGGTACTGCTTCCTAAAGTCACAGCGCTCCTGCTGTCTGAATGTGGACTTTTGTTTTGAATAAGGAATAAAGAATAACAAAACAAATTTTGTTTTGAATTTGGAGCTGTAGGAAGAAAGTTTTGGCGGTGAAAGTTTTGGCGGTGAATTTAGATTTTTTTCCATTTTCTCCATCGTGGAGTCAGTGTCCTCAGTGAAAAGGCCCTTACCACTGAACGATAAGCCCTCAATTCTCTCTTTCATATTGCCGTATAGGTTGGTGGAGCAAAGCCAGGTATGCCTTTGCAGGGAGACTGCAACTGTCAAGGAGCACAATTCAGACTCGGCCAGGTGTTTGGCAGTGTTCAACTGCTGGTGGGTGAGCGCCGCTGATTTATCCAACATTTCTTGAAATTTGTTTTTTATATTATTCTGGAGATAGGACCTCCATGGCATTTTGTAGATCTTCCCAAAAGCCATGGGTATATTTTGCAGTACACACTGAATAGTTGGCTAACTTAACAGAAAGGCAAGAGGTGGAATAAATCTTTCTCCCCCAAATATCCATCTTCCTACCCTTTTTGTCTGCAGGGGTAAGTATGTTGGTGATCAGACTTAGAGGATGATGAAGTGGCATAGTCGATGGCTAGAGCGTTTGGAGCGGGATTCTTTATTCATTGTCTTTCGCTTGAACTCGGCTGAAACTTCCCAGTTGCTGAGACATGTGGGTTGAGGTGTGTATGACTTCCCATGCTCATTGTGTAGCCCATGAAATGACTGGGAGAACAGGCAGAGCCACAGGCTGAGTTGATTTAGACCTAGTCATAAAATTATAGACAGGATCATCAATAGTGGCTAGATTGGATTTGAAACCGCAACCAATGCTTTAGCCATCTACCTAATGTGACAGTTATACACTTTCACTTCCTCATTAGGAGAGATGTGGGTAGTTGGAGGCACGTCCATTGGAGGATCCACTCTGTTGTCTGGGTCATCTGGATCAGACTCAAAATCAGAAGAGCCCATGGTGATCAGAAGGTGAATGAGACAGGGAAAGAGGTACATATGTTTGTGTCTCAATAGTAGTTGTCTTCCGTGGAGTGGGAATACTCCGTGTTTGTGTCCCAACCTCCAGGCTTTCATAAATAGTCTGTGCAGCTGTATCTTTTAAAACTTTTACAGGGGGCCAGGAAGCCATTTGTACTGCCACCGAAAGAGTTTTAATTGTCGTTTGTAATGGCATGGCTAAATTATCACCTCCAGCCAAAGTGTATATAGTGCAGACTGGAGTCACCCCTGTCGTTAGCGGTAGATAAGGCTTGTGTTGTGAGGACTTCCAGATCTAGTCCCCATAGGTGCTGATGCCAATGTAGCCCCTGCAGCTGATGAATATATGAAGCCACATGTATGCCATAGTGAGGGGTCTGCCAGATAGGCAGCAGTCAGTGTACCTGGTGTCACAGTATGCTGGACCAATGACTGTGGTGCAACTGATTCCCTCAGAGTTCCCTCTGATTACTGAGGACGAAAACCTTTAAACATGGATGCCGAGGGAGTCCTAGAGCTGAAATAGAGTATCAAAAGCAACGTGTGGGCAGTAGTGGAATCAAATATCATGTCCCTGTCCTCCTCGAAACCGAAAGTCAGTATCTGGGCTTGGCATCATGGAGCCACCAACCTCACCGCCAACAGCACTGGTGTGTTCAATGTCGAGACTGGAACCCGCGCTTTTAATGTTGATAGAATTGGGGTCGATACCGAAGGGTTCTCTCGATGTCGATCTTTAGGTGTCGAAGGAGCTGAAGAGTCTATCAGAGTGGGAGCCAGAGACAGAGAGTGCGCTCTTGACATCAACAATCTCAGTGTTGACGCACAGTCAACATTGAGGACTCCCAGAGCTTTCGATATTTCCTTTGTCAAAGTTCTCGATGTCGAGCAATGTCTGTCCACCTCGACATCAGAGGTCGAGTATTTTGAGGGCATGGTCTGTAGGCCTTATGGAGATGGTGTCCTGCCTCTTGTCAAATCCACTGTTTTGGATTTCTTTGGTTTCTGAGAAGAGGAAGAATACTCCAATCCCAACTGTTTGAATTTCATCTTCAACCGCTCTGGTGTCAAAAGGGGGGCAGACTTCAAAGAGATCTTTAGGATTTGAAACAATGTCAATGTTGAGCTCGATGTTGATGGCTGTGGTCTAAAAGGAGGAGGCTTAGATGTTGACTTTGAACCTTTCAAAGTCAATGATGAGGTCGCAGAGTGGGGTTCTGCCAATGTCGAGGGACTTAGCACCTTGTTATAAATGGCTGTGCGAAGCCGCAAGGCCCAATTTCCCCCCGTTTGTAACCATATCTTGCATGAGGAGACATTGTGCTCCTTTCCCAGGCATATTAAACATAGGTCATGGAGATCTTTTGAGGGAAGCTTGGCATTACAGCCTGTGCACCTCTTGAAAGTCCGTTTCTCCTCAGCCATTTTAAGGATATCCCAACTCGTAGTCAAAGTCTGATCCAAACTGAAAAACACCAGTGAAGTCTGGAAGCCGTTTCCAAGTCAAACTCGATAATCAGTCCAACATTTTTATTTTATAGATGAGGACTGAATGCATTGGCGGTTGGAAAAGAACTGAAGAACAGATGTCTGGCCTGCCCTTAAATAGCACGTTGTAGGCATGGAGGCGGGGCATGGTCTCCTTGACGAGCTGTGGCATTCTACAGCAAGGGTCCTGCACAGGCACATTACCCATTCTTATGGATCTTGATCCAGATCAAGTTGTTCTAGTGAGAACAAATCTGCCTAATATCCTTTCACTATCCCTACAACTTGATTAAATTTGGTCCAAATCAGATAGGCATTCACAAGATAGCCTACTTGTGTCTCAAACACTGAGTCCACAATTTTGAATTGGGGTGGATGAAATGATCACAAACTATTCCTTTGAGATATCCCTACAACTGGATCAAATTTGGTCAAAATATGTTCCCACTTGCATCTCAAATGTTCACATGACCGACATCTTGAATTGGGGTGGATGACATCATTACAAACTACACCCTTAAGGTGCCCCTGTGTGTCTCTACAGCGGTAGCAAATTTATTTCAAATTGGTTATGCAGTCCACAAGTTAGCCCTCTTGTGCCTAAAATGTTCATGTGTCCACCATTTTGGATTGGGATGGATGACATCATTACAAACTATACCACAGAGGTATAGTTCCAACGTGAAATTTACTACAACTCTACCAAATTTGATTCCAAGCGGTTAGACAGTCCACAAGTTAGCCCACTTGCGCCTCAAACATTTACATGTCTGCCATCTTGATGGTGGATGGCATCATCACAACACACACAGACTACTGGGTGATCTCATAAGCCTAAGTAAGCTAAAAATGACTAATTCTTAAAACTAGAAGGGAACATGAGGAAGCCATGCATGCAGTTGGCAAAGTACTGTTCTGGGTTAATGCAATGCATAATTACTACATACATCACATAAACAGAAACTTCTTTTTAAAATAGTTAGGCATTTCTTTTTGAGCCTCATTGTTCACATGCTTGGTTAGTATAGCTTTCTAAATAAGTTTCCATCTATTCTTTCTAAACAAGATTTCCAGTTATATCTTAGTACTGACACAGATAGACATTATACTTTTATGAAGCATGAAAACATCTTTTCAGACAACTAACAAACGTTATTCCCATTCAAATTGCTTCAATCTCAGAAGGTCAAAGGAAAATAGCAAGTAACTGTTTCTTCTAATTTAACAAGAACAAGAATTTAAAATTATCTATCTTTGATAGGGAAAAACATTACAAAGTGAAAGAAGGTTGTCAATTAAACATGAGACCAGCCCTGCTGGATCAGGCCCAAGACCTATCTAGTCCAGCATCCTATTTCACACAGTGGCTCACCAGATGCCCCTGAGAAGCCCACAGGCAAGAGGTGATGGCATGCCCTCTCTCTTGCTGTTGCTCCCCTGCAACTGGTATTTAGAGGCAATTTGCCTCTAAGGCTGGAGGTGGCCTATAGCCACCAGACTAGTAGCCATTGACCAACCTGCCCTCCATGAATTTGTCTAAACTCCTTTTAAAGCCATCCAAGCTGGTGGATGTTGGAAAAGGAAGTGCAGCATGGTTCTCTATGAAGTAAATACCTGCAGTGAACAACAACAGGTTCTTCTCTACCAGCTCTTTTTTTCCGGACGAGACACACGAAATCAAGGAAATCACTGGAATCATCAGGAACTCCATGATCAGGCCACGCTATGTACTGGATTTGAGTGAGCTGACGGTGCTCATTTTTCTAGCGAGACATAATTTAGTAAACATAAATTAAGAACATCTCAATGTTTATCTATGACAAGTTTGACTTTCAAAGCGAACACTATCCCAATGTTTCAAATTCCTACTTTCACACACCATAAATTACAATATATTTTAGACTGCGAACTAATATATATTTCCTCATCCATTTCCCCCCTTTCAATACTTTAAACCTGGTAACAGCAATGCGATTAAACTCTGACCTCTGAAAATGTATCAATTTTATTTTGAAAAAAGTTAACAAGCAACAATGATAAGTGAGCCATCTCTCCAGAGTCTAACAAGAATAGTCAAAATAGTACAGCAATGAACTTTTGCAGTGGAATTGTTTGAATTTTGGGTTTTCACAGATTTAGACCAATCATTCTGAATTCTGTCTCTCACCTCCAGGTTAGACAATATCATCTCTCTAAACACATAAGCAGGATTTCCTTCTTCTGAATGGCAAGTGATCTGGAAATTTCCATATGAGGAGCTTCCACTAGGTTCAGGCCAGTACTGATGGCACTTTACCTAAGGTCAGAAGTGGGGAAAAAGAAAACTATTTTATTTCAAAAGCTTTAGTTTGCCCTCAATTACTTCTTAACATGTATCTATTTCCACTTTTGGTATGAAACATACATAAGGGCTCACAACAGGAGATTACCTTCTTGCACAACTGTGCTGAGGAAATATTCCAGTGACTAATTGACAGCTCAGTTAAGACTAACTGAAAATGTTCAGCTAGTTCTTTAGTTTATGTCATTTACTTTATATGAACATTACTACAACAAATTCTTGGGGCTCTGAGAAGTTGCATGAGTCTGTTGATTTAAAATGATAAGCCATTTTTCTGGACATACTAAGAGCTCAATTCCCTTCCCCAAAAAAACTTCCTAATGTCTACTTGACGTCCTATTCTGCTCATAGAAATCTATTTCATGGTTACTGCAACTAAGGCAATCATTAAAGCCTTGATGCTCCTATATTTCTTACATACAGAAAGCTACACTCTACATTTCTGATCAATTGAACAATGATGATTAATAGCCCTCATTTATCTTATTAAATATAATATTGGACTCAAGCCTTTGCTCCATTTTGTTTACTTTAATCTTAAGAGCAACCCAGTCTTTATAATGGGCCTGCACAACCTAAGGCCCGGGACGGGGGGTGAGATTTGACCCATGGGAACATTTTTGCTGCCCCGCATGTAGGATTACTCTGCAGCAACAGCAGGAACCACAAAGTGCTTGTGGCCTGTCCTGCTGATTAGCAGCAGTAGCTTAATGCAGCTGGCCTTTTGAGACCAGATGCCCCCTGCCTGCCTTGCTATCCCCCACTCCCCACCCGGGACGGAGCCCACTGGTACCATCCCTCTTTCTCCTCGCCCTTCACCCGACTCCAATCCTCTGCCCCCTCACTTCCATTAATATTTTCAGTAATTAATTTTAATTAGTAATTAATGTGCTAAAAACTGACCTTGGCCCCCCACACACCAAGTCATGGTTGGTTAGGTACTACCAGGGCATCTGAGTTGTGCACTCCTGCTTTATTAGATTACTAATTTATTTTATTGTTAATTTGATTTACTGCTTATAGTGCCCCAAAACACTGCTCTCAAAGTAGTTAACTAATAATAAAATTACAACACAAATAAATATTAGAACATATAAACTATAAAAACAATATCAGAAATACAAACAGCAGTCTGTAGTTATCTTCAAAAGCTCTCACACAGAATGGAATTTACCATCATTCTAAATAACAGCCTAAACACACCTCCCTTGGCAGGGAGTTTCAGAGGCTGTGTGTCACTATACATAAGACATGAGTTGTCTCAGAAGCATATGCTCTTCCTGAAAGGCCACCTCAGATGACCTTATGGGGCAAGTATGCAGGAGGAGACATTCCCTCAGGTAATCTTTAAATCCCTACATACAGGAAAAACTGTTCCTTCAGATATTTACACTCCTAAATAGATTTGGCCCTGGATAACACAGACACTTTGAACTGAGCAGGAAACCAAGTGGTAACCAGTGCAACTGCTTAAGTGTAAATTTTATATGAGCCCTTTGGGTAGTCCCCGTTTAGGATAGCTGCTACATTTAGGAACAAATGGAGTTTCAGGATGCTCTTCAAAGGCAAATCCATATAGAAGGCATTGCAATAATTCAGCACAGAGGTTATCAAGGTATGAAGCACTTTAAATCAGGATTTAAAATAAATTTCCAGGTTTTTTTAGACTTCCATGAGATTCACCAAATACTAAAACCCTTTTTTCAGACATTTAACCACCAAGTATTTCTTTGGTGTAGAAAACATGGCTTTCCCTCAGAAATATCACTTACCATAAATACCACAGTTTTGCTCTTACTAAAGATAATCACTGTATAATATTCTTGGAAGAGGATTTCTTAAAGATAAACATTTCCCCCAAAGATCATGGTCCAGTTTGGATGATACTGCCATCATGTGGGATGCTCCTTTAAATGCATGTGGGAGTAGCATTGGTGCATATGTCTCTCTGCCCCACCTAGCAAGCCAGTGACTAACTGCAAGTGGACCATGTGCGTTCAAATAACACTTCATTACAAATAAGTATTTGAAGCACATGTAAACATCTGGTTCAGACAAATCACTCCCCACCACTATTCATTGCACCATTAGATGTGTGCCCCGGTGATTGTGGAGAAGACATATGCAGCCATGCTCCTCCTCCATGCAATTATAGTGAGCTGGTCCAAGCATTAGTAAACCAGTCCCTTATCTAAACTTGAACTTCTAAACTAGACTACTTGAAGGGCCCAGAACAAACAAGGACTTCTCTTTCTGTACAAAATCTTTTCCCTTCCAGTTCACTTGGCAGCTCCTAATGCAGCTCAATATCTGAAAGTTGCTTTCCTTTGTACTGGATTATCAATTCCCTTTAATAACCCTGTCATGGAAGTGAGTGGTTTTAAAGTTTATTTGTTTATGCCTCTCAAAGATGTGAGCACATTAATGTAATATGACATTTCATCCTTTTTTCAATTTTAAGTTTTGACTAGCAACTTCTAGAACACCATTAAGCTTGGCCATCAAATATCCATATTTTACATACTCAGAAACTGGACTTCAATTCATTTGCTGGTGCTTTATCTTTTCCAATAAAGAAAGAATATTTTAGTGTCAAAATTCCATCACCTAACATTTACTGCAAATATCTATATATTTAGTTCTCCTGGGTGCAGCTTTAGAATGTGTGTCCCAATGCCCAGCTGATTGGCTGGGTGGCAGAGGCACCTGATAGGCTGAGGCGCACCGAGGAGGATTGGTCGTCATGGTGGCCAGGCCGTCCCGGGTAAGGGGGAGGAGGCAGCGGTGGAAAAGACCGGCCTGGCTGCCAGAGGCGGGAGGTGGCAGCGGGAAAGGGGGTGAGTGGGAAACGGGTGGCGGGCGCAGCCCCGGCACCCATTAGAGGCCGGGGCAGGAGGAAAACGGGTGGCGGGACTTCCCTGTTTGCCGCTCGGGAGGAGGAACGGTGGCTGCAGGGCCCTTTTTGGCTGCCCGCCGCCTGGTAAGGAGGGCCTGTGAGGGCGGCGAAGTCCGGCTGAAAATGGCCGCCCGCCGCCTGGTGATGTAAAATGCTCAGTGCGGGGGGAGGGAGGGGAGAAATGGAAGGGGAGGGAGGGAGGGCAAGAGAGAGTGGGGCGAGAGGGAGAGGGCAAGAGTGGGATGGGAGGGAGGCGAGAGAGTGGGGCGAGAGTGGGGCGGGAGGGTGGCGAGAGAGTGGGGCGGGAGGGTGGCGAGAGAGTGGGGTGGGGGGAGGAAGGGCAAGCGAGAGGGGGCAGGAGGGGGGAGGGGGCAAGAGAAAGTGGGGCAGGAGAAATGGGGAGGGGGACAAGGGAGGGAGGGAGGGGAAAGGAGAGTGGGGCAGGAGGAAGGGGGGAAACAGCTGGCCCCAAAGAGCGCACAGATGCTCTGTGCAGGTCAGCTAGTTAAACATAACTCTCAAAATCTTGAAGACACATTACAGGTGAACCTCATTATCCATGTGGGTTCGGTTTTCTGCTTTGACCACGGATAATGGGGAATTAAGGCAATGGAATGGAGGGATTAAGTTCCTGGAGACTGGGAAAATGGTAAAAAAATCAGCAAAATGCCTCCCAAAAGGGGTGTGTGTGCCCTACCATGTCCTGCAGGTCTCTAGCTGTCCAGGAATGCCCCCACCCCCACCCAAGTCCCAATTCTATTGTTCTGCAAAAAATCACAGGAAAAAATATTTGTTTTAAAGAGCCACAGCATGGCTCCTTTTCTGAAAATGGTGGCCAGAAATGACCTCGGAGGTCATTTCCAGCCACCCCAACACGGTGGATACATGGAAATTAATCCTACCCCCCCCCACCACCACCACCTGTGTATGCCGAGGTAAGGTGTCAATTACCCAGCCATGGATGTCGAGTCCACAAATAGTGAGGTTTGCCTGTACATACTGAAGCTTAGCACAATTAATTCTTCCTTAATGAAGCAAGAATAGAGTTACAGCAGTGAACTAAAAGTCAGTCACTTATGCTAGAGCTATAAGATCTTCTTTTAAAAGTTAAAATTGCAGACTAACTTACTCTGCCTCGTTCAACTTGAGTGGTCAGCATTACAACCATAGATGAGCCTTGCTCCCAAGTCATTTGCCAAAAATCAGGACAAGTGTTGGGTAAAGGACCTTGGCAAGCAATGTATTTGTTTATTATACTGGAAGAAGGGATTTCCATCTAAAAAGAAAATTACAGAATGTGTTTAACATCACAACTTTGTACATTCTTTGTTGAATCAAACTGAATCTTTTAAAAAGGGCTAGAAAGTTGAATGAGTGCATCATTAACCGTCAAAGGCTACAGAAAAAATTATGACCAAAGGTCATGGCATATTTCTCACCTAAACCATGCAAAAAACAGTGTCCATTAAATAGTGGGTCCTCTCTATTTGTAATTGTTCCTGTAGAACTGAGCCATAATCTATCAATGCTTTTCAACTTTGGGAGGGGGGGCTGCCACAATCTTTTCATTTCCACTCAAAGCATGTATAGGTGAACCCCATTATCTGCGGGGTTCCATTCTCTACTACAACTGCAGCTAATGCAACTATGGATAATGGGGCACTGAGTCAATGGGATTGCGGGGGGAGGCTTAGGTTCCCAAAGACGACAAAACAGTGAAAAAAACAGTGAAAGGAGGCAGAAATAATGGCAATAATGTGCCCTACTGTGCTTTGCACATCTGCAGATGTCCCACAATGCCCCCCCCTCCGAAGTCCAAAATCTGACATTTCCCCAAGATTTTTCACAGGAATTTTTTGGGGGGGAAACACACACCAATGAGCCACAAAATGGCTCGTTCCCTTAAAATGGGGTCCAGAAGTGACCTTGGAGGTCATTTCCAGCCACCCCAAAACTTTGGATACATGGAAATTAACCCTTTCTAACCAATTCCCCCCGCCTATGCCAAGGTTTTGTGCCGAATGCCCGATCATGGAAACGCAATAGGGATGTGTGAACCGGTTCACCATCAAACCATTCGCCATTGAACCAGGCCTGTTCGATGGCTTGGCCTCGAGCCAAACAGGGCCTGGTTCATTTCAGCTCGCCTTTGAGCTGAACCCCAGCCCCCCAACAGCCAGTTCAGGGGTTCTAAATATGTAGATTGTTGTTGTTGTTTTAAAAAAAACCTTACCACTGGGTCTGGGTCATCCGGGGGCCTCTGGGGGGGGGGGGGTGCTGCCACAGGCACGTGTGTGTGTGGGTGTATCTCAGAAGGTTCCCTCTCCCCTGCCGGCCTCCTCTCGTTCTTCGGGCTGGCCTTTCCGGTCCTCTCCTGGCTCATGGAGGCCATTTGAAGGCTGTCACATTTACACTCGTCATCTGTATGCCTGGGTTGTGACTGGGCATGCAAATGGCCAGTGCACACACACAGTAGCCTTCAAAATGGCCGCCACAAGCCAGGAGTGGCCCAGAAAAAAGACACGGGGGAGGCTGGCGGGGGGGGGGATCTTCTGAGACCTACCCCCCATGGCAGCACTCCCCGGAGCTCACCAGATGACCCCGGACCCGGCAGTGAGTTTCAATGTTTTTGTTTGCTTTCATATTTAGAACCTCTGAACCGGCTTGAATTTGAGCCAAGCCAAGGGGTGTTTGGGGACTCGAACCAAACTGGGCCACCCAGTTTTGTGCATACCCCTAATATTTGGAACTGCAGATGTCTGGTCCACAAATGGTGAGGTTTGCCTGTATGCAGAACTCTCCTCTTCTATATCAAGAGTTCTGTAACCTATGAGCAGCCAAATGTAACCTACCTATGAAATTTCAAGTGATGTTTAGATTAAGTATTTTGCAGCTTTTAAGCCCAAAAGGGAAAACAACATTTCATTCGAAACATACTGGATAGTCTCAACATGAAGGAAAACCACATACTGCATAGACCCAGCATGAAGGAAAACCACAATCACCAACTCACATTTATATAATTTGCATTGATGTAATCATCATTACTCTTCAAAATGACCCGTGTAGCATCATCTGAAAGAGAGATAATAAAATACCTGTTAATTCTCTAAATGTAAACTGATGGAATATTCCAAACTTACATAAATTGAAGACTTACAAGGCGAAATGTCTCTGTATCTATTTTTGGAAATGTTTTGAGGTAATTTGGCACAAGACATTGTCATCCCAGGCTTCTTCCTGTAAAGTTGCTAAACAGAAACAAAAAAATCAGGTAGTAACAAGCAGAAGATGAGCGATAATGAGACACTATATGCAAATAACATAATCTCACATGAACACAAAAACACGTTTTTCTGCTTACAAACATAATGGTGAAAGAGGAAGAGGGTGCATGCATTTTGCCCTTTTGCAATTTGTTTTCAGGAAACTGTGTCTTATCCCTAAGAGTTGCATGAAAGACATTGGCAGAAGGTCTGAATATAGTGTAGTTGCAGAATCTTGCATCAAGGAAATGGCCACAAGAAAGAGGAAATGTGAAACTAGCTATCTGAAATGCTTCAAGGCATAAAGACTGCACTGTTCCTAAGTTGAAAGAAGGACTTCTACAAAAGCAGAATAGAAAAAAATGACTGAAACAGCACATAGCACTCCTTTTGTCTCAGGGTTATTAAAAAAAGAAGACACTGTTGAGGTAGCTAAGTTCAGATCTTCTGGAGGTAAGGGAATTATTCATATTTCTGATAGAAAAGAACACCCTTAACTGGAAAATAATGATACACCTCTAAAAAGCACTGGCAACGTCCAAAATAACCCTAACGCCTATTTTCACTGATGTTTCTGTATGAAATTAGAACAAGTGCATGGCAATCAGAATGAAGATGAAGTAGAGCAGAGATTCTCAACACTGGGTCCCCAGATACTCCCATCATCCCCGACTCTGGCTATTATGGCTGGGAATGATGGGAGGTGTAGTCCAACAACATCTGGTGACCCAAGGCTGAGAACCCCTGAAGGAGAGTATGTGCTTGTTCATACACAACAAGGTTAGTTACTTGACATGGAAAATCTGTTCTTCAAACCATTAATTTTAATAGGTTCACAGAAAATCAGGTTCATTGAAGTCAAAAACATTTGAATAATTTTTGCTTTAGTTACAATAAGCTTAATAAATAGTTGCCTTAATTTATAACCAGCTGACAGGGCATAACCAGCTGTCAGGACAACATTTAACATATATTTGTACATATAAACAGGTTGCTTACCTGTAACAGGTGATCTGGTAATATTCATAGCAAGTGAGTGGGATCTGCGTGGAACACTTTGGGCAAAATTCGTTAGCTCCTCGCAGCACCAACCAACCAAGTGCCTTGCGCTTGCTCATATCGGCAGTTTGGCGCCTTATAATTCAGTTTCTTGATGGCCGCTCCAATGCAGCCTTTCCTTTTAAGTGTGTGGACTTGGAACATATTGCTTGCAGTATCTGTTGCGGGGATGGATGGGAGGGTTTTATGAATGTTACTGGATCACTACCAGATCACCTGTTACAGGTAAGCAACCTGTTTATCTGGTTCATGATCCAGTAACATCCACAAAAAGTGGGTGACTCACAAGCTACATCACTCCTGGGAGGTGGGGCATATGGCTACTGCAAATCTCACTTGAGTACACCCCTCCAAAAATTAGCTGCTGCTACAGAGCAAATGTCCACCACATAGTGCTTTACAAATCTCTCTTCTGAAGCCAACATAGCAGCCATGCAAATATCCTTGAACTTAATTCCTGACAAGTGTGCAGCCGAGGATGCATACATCCTAGAGTGGCTTTTCCCACTTTAGGCAGATCTACCTTAAGTATCTTGTAGACCAGGTAGATAGCCTCTACTAACCAATGAGAAATCCTTTGTCTAGGGACTGGATTCCCTCCATCTTTCAGTTTATAAGTAACTAACACCTGTTAGATTTTTCTAATTGCAAACGTCCTCTGCAAATAGAACAGAAAAGCACATCTAGGCTATGCATTGCTCTATGCAGTGGTGAATCAGGATTGTGGAAAAAGGTAGGCAGAACAATATCTTGATTCATGTGGAAGTCAGAAACAATCTTTGTCCTGAATTCCAGGTCCAGTCACATCACTACTTTGTCGTTGTGAAACTTTGTGGATGTCTCATCAACATGCAAAGTGGCAAGCTCGCTCACTCTTTTTGCTATGGTAATGACAATCAAAAACACTATCTTAAGCGTAACTGTTCTAAGTTTAGCCGTCAAAACAATGCCAAGTACCATTGTTGTAGTTTTATTATGTGTTATCTGGCATAGCGGACCGAGGATGTGCAAGAGGCCATCAGACCCATTAATACTTGAATTGTCTGAGCCCTTTGTACTGGACTTAACTGCATTGCTAGAACCAACTTCTGTATCCTTCAAAAACGGTCTTCTGGCAGGAAGGCTCTCTGCTGAACCATATCCAGAACCGTACCTATGTATTGTAGTCTTTTGACAGGTACTAAATGTGACTTCACCCAATTGATTTGGATGCCCAACTTTTCCAGGAAAGCTGTCATGCAATTTATCTGGGGAAAATAATCTGTAAATGAAAAAGAAAAATAACTCTTCATTTGTTTTTGCTGTCAGAAGCCAGTCATCTAGATAGGGATACATTGTAAAACCCTGTATGCATAAATGTGCAACCACCACAGCCATGCATTTGGTATTAAACTCTAGGTGCTGTCACCAGCCCAAAGAGAGGAAACTCACCCCTCCTCTTCTCCTTGAAGCTGTTTATGCATTGTGCTATGCTAATGTCAAGCCTTGACTGCAGAATAGACAATTCCATTCAGTTACTTTAGCCAGCAGAATCAAAGTTCACACTCCAGTTTCCTGCAAACCAGCAATTTCAGACACAGTCCTGAGTTTAGCATTTTGTTCTCTCAATGATGGGCCCAATCCTACCAAGGTTTTCAGCAGAACATTACTTAGCTATTGTCTTGTTGCTGAAGTTTTCTTAGCATATATGTCAGTAAACTTTTTTGAAAAATTCTTCTGGTCTCCTTTTCCTGAAGGAGAGAGTCTCATAAAGAATGTGTATTTTGGATAGGCATGCCAGATAGTTGGTGATCTTAATGACTAGACATGCATTCACAAATGCCTTATGGTCCAACACATCCAGCTTTCTCCCATCTTTATCTGCTGGAATGGTATGACGATGCAACCCTTTATGGACAGTCAATAACCAAAGAGTTTGGATTAGGATGTTTGAGTAAGTAATCATTCTCCTCTTCCTGTATTCTATACAGAGTTTCCAACCTTTTCGAAGTTGGTGTTGATGTTTGCAGCACTTGCCAAGCCATCTGAGCAGCTTTTATCACCGGAAGCTTAGTTAAGTATATATAATATATACTATATAAGATAATATATAACTTATCCCTGCCATCAGGCTCTGTACCAGAGGACAGGAAAGTAGCAAATGTAACAACAATTTTCAAAAAGGGATCCAGGGGCGATCTGGGAAATTACAGGCCAGTTAGCTTAATGTCCATTCCAGGCAAATTGATGGAAAGCATCCTCAAGGATAAAACTGTAAAGCACATAGAACAACAGGGCCTGCTGGGAGAGAGCCAGCATGGCTTTTGCAAAGGGAAATCTTGCCTCACAAACCTTTTGGAGTTCTTTGAGAGTGTCAACAAGTGTGTGGATCAAGGTGATCCAGTTGACACAGTATATCTGGACATCCAAAAAGCTTTTGACAAAGTTCCTCATCAAAGACTCCTGAGAAAACTTAGCAGTCATGGGATAAGGGGACATGTGTGGATTGCTAACTGGTTGAAAGACAGGAAACAGAGGGTAGGGATAAATGGAGAGTTTTCACAATGGAGGGAAGTAAGACGTGGGGTCCCCCAGGGACCTGTACTTGGACCGGTGCTTTTTAATTTATTCATAAATGATCTAGAAGCAGGGGTAAGCAGAGAGGTGGCCAGATTTGCAGATGATACCAAACTCTTTTGGGTCGTGAAATCCAAAATGGATTGTGAGGAGCTCCAAAAGCATCTCTCCAAACTGAGTGAGTGGCCAACAAAGTGGCAAATGCGGTTCAATGTTGGCAAGTGCGAAGTGATGCACATTGGGACGAAAAACCCCAACTTCAAGTATACGCTGGTGGGATCTGAGCTGTCGGTGACTGACCAGGAGAGGGATCTTGGGGTCGTGGTGGACAGTTCACTGAAAGTGTCCACTCAACGTGTGGCAGCTCTAAAAAAAGGCCAATTCCATGCTAGGGATCATTAGGAAGGGGATTGAAAATAAAACTGCTAATATTATAATGCCCTTAAACAAAACTATGGTGCATCCACACCTGGAGTACTGCAAACAATTCTGGCCACCACATCTAAAAAAGGACATTGTAGAACTGGAGAAGGTGCCGAAGAAGGCATTAAAGATGAACAGGGGCCTAGAGCACCTTTCTTATGAGGCAAGGCTACAACACCTGGCGCTATTTAGTTTAGAAAAAAGAACTGCGGGGAGACATGATAGAGGTCTATAAAATCATGCATGGTGTGGAGAAAGTGGATAGAGAGAAATTCTTCTCCCTCTCCCATAACACTAGAACCAGGGCTCATCCCATGAAATTGATTGCCAGGAAATTTAGGACCAACAAACGGAAGTACTTTTTCACACAACGCATAATCAACTTGTGGAATTCTCTGCCACAAAATGTGGTGACAGCCAACAACCTGGATGGCTTTAAGAGCGGCATGGATAACTTCATGGAGGAGAGGACTATCGTCGGCTACTAGCTGGAGGACTATAAACCATCTCCAGCCTCAAAGGCAGGATGCCTCTGAGTACCAGTTGCAGGGGTGTAACAGCAGGAGAGAAGGCATGCCCTCAACTCCTGCCTGTAGGCTTCCAGCAGCATCTGGTGGGCCACTGTGTGAAACAGAATGCTGGATTAGATGGGCCTTGGGCCTGATCCAGCAGAACTTTTCTATGTTCTTATGCTGGCTGAGCCACGTTTGGCTTTTCATAAAATTATGTACAGCGTCGTCCAGATCTTGGGACTTCATCTCTTCTGTTGGGGAAATTGATCATTCCATTGTGACATCGGTCCTTTGGGTCTGAATTGTGACCTGTCGATAGCCATTCTGAAAGAGTCAGAATCATAGCAATCCCCTGAGGACACTGCCTCTGCAGGACCAGCCCCAGACTTGCTAGTGGAAGATGAACGAGAGCCGGAATACACACTCTTATCAGTTCCTGAAGCCTCAGTGACTCACATTAATGTTTTAACTGGCGCTTGAGTACTTCCAATGTGCACTTTCCCCCCTATATGTCTGTGCAGACATAGACATTTGTTTCGCTGGTTTGGGTACCAACAGTGGTTAATCCTAACCGGTACCTCCATTAACTCTAGAACATTAGTACGTAAGAACAGCCCTGCTGGATCAGGCCCAAGGCCCATCTAGTCCAGCATCCTGATTCACACAATGGTCCACCAGATGCCACTGGGAGTTTACAGGCAGGAGCTGAGGGCATGCCCTCTCTCTTACTGTTACTCCCCTGCAACTGGTATTCAGAGGCCTCTTGCCTCTGAGGCTGGAGATGACCTATAGCCCCTCAACTAGTAGCTGTTGATAGACCAACTCCTCCATGAATTTATCCAAACCCTTCTTAAAGCCAACTCTTCTTCCTCCATATCGAGACAATGGCTCAAGAAGCCCTGAAAAGTCGACACCGAGGGAGTACTGTATTCCAGCATGATGAGGATGTTCTGTGATGCCTTGGGGTTGAAAAGTGTCTCAGTGTCATCAGCAGCATCAATGTCAACATCAATCACCACTGGCGAGCCATCTCTCAACTTTTACATCAACATTGTGCTCCTCGATGAGCAGTCCCTCCACTCCGACATTGAAGTTGACACTGGGGTTCTCGGCATCCATGGAGATTGGCATGGGGTAGGTGAAGGCAAAAGAGAAGCTGATTGGCATCAATGGGGATTGGCATGGGGTAGGTGCAAGCAAAAGAAGCGCTGCTCGACACCAAGGTGCCGATGTCAACATCATAGCATCTCTTCCCCTTTTTGGCATAGATTTCGATGGTGATGGAAGTGCTAGGCATCGTAAGCCAGATGGAGAGGGAGTCATAGTGCTGGGCACTGACAAACTCTTCCCTTTCGTTCACTCTTCTTCCTGTGCTTTTTGGGGGCAGGAGAGCCCGAGTCATCCTCTCGCCTGCACTTCTTATCCCTGTCTCAGTGGCAAGAAGTGCACCCCTCAGGGACTCTCAGCTCCTTAAAAGGAGAGTCCTTCTATGTTGACAGTCCTGGCATCAGGGATTTAGACTGCATTTGGATTGTAGTTCCTGATGCTGACTTCAAAGTTGTGATCATCTCCTCCGGAGATGTGGAAATACCCTTTGCAGTTAGGGCTCCCACTAATAATGCCACCTTAAGGGTGCAGCTCTATTTATTACAGTTCACTTTGAGAACGAGCTGCAGATAAGCATGCGGCTGTGTTATGCCCTTCCCCCAAACAGGAGACAGCGGTTGTGATTGTCCGTAGAGGAGATGTTCCCCCTACATCAGGTACACCTCTTGAAGGTGGTCTTTTTCCTAGGTGTTGGGCTTGAAAACGACATTCCGAAATCGGTAACTTTACTAGTCCATAGTCATACACTTTAAATCACTTTGCTAAGGTGCTGACATCCGTTAAACAAAAAACAACTTTTTCTAGTCCGAGTCATGCACAAGAAGTTACAACAGAGTTTCCAAAGGGTAGTCCGATAACAAGTCCAGTCACGGTCCAAGTCAAAACCTTTAAATTTAGCCACTAAAATATTTTGGAGAAGTCCAGAACTAACGAAGAAACGAATGCACTGGCGGTCAGAAAGAAACTGAACGATAAGGTGCCAAACTGCCGATATGAGCAAGCGCAAGGCACGTGCTGTGGCGGTTGGTCAGTGACGTGGAGAGCTAACGAATTTTGCCCAAAGTGTTCCATGCAGGCGCAGAACCCACTCACTTTTTATGGATGTTACCGGATCACAAACCATATCCATTTGAATATATCGGGTACTTGTATATACATTTTTGTGCAATGATTACAATTTCACTTCAAACATATCAGCTTCAGAACCTTTGTACAGATTACAAGCACAGAGTCACCAGCTAGATATTTTCAAACAAAAGAGGAAAATATGAAGCAAAGGCCCTGATTCCTAAGATCTATCCGGATGCACCTTCCAAACAGATGGTCAGTTCTATCTGCTTTGGCTGTGCTGATAACCCATCCAGAAAGATGGGGACATGCAAAGGAGGAGGAGGAGGAGGATGGTGCCATCAAAAGCAATCAGTGCTGGGCTCAGGCCCAGGGGTGCAATAGACAGGGGCAAGGCGGGGCTTCACAACTCATCTCAAGCAGCTACTTTTGTGTTCACACAAAGGGAGTGAGGCGATTTTGCCAAACTCCCCTTCTTTCTTTCTACAGTTTCCTATGCCTTCCCATGTCCCTGGCAGTGACGGGAAGATCAGGTTTTTTGGAGGGTGGAGGGGTAGCAAAGGGAAAGGGAATAAATGAAGGTTGCCCCTCTCCCTTTTTGAGCTGAAATTCTTCCACTCACAAAGTAGTGGCCAGGATGTTACCCACTGGCATTAGACAAGGACAATTACAAAGAACAAGAGTTGTGATTTGTAGAGATCTACCAGGAGCCCACACATATTTTGAAAGCAGAATGGGGTGGTAGGGGAAAGGAGATGCAAACTGCCACCTATCTTGGGTCATTACAAGCCCCAAGTAAAGGGTTCTCATCTGGAAAGCACACAGAGCTGAACATAGTTAGGAGCTGCACACAGTAAGCAAGCACATTACTTACATCAAACTGAGCCAGGACAGTTCCAGTGATAAGCCCTTCTGCAAGCTGAAACACCGATTCCCTCAGAGCATTGTCGTCCTGGTGAATACCATCTAGAGGGGACTTCTCAGGGATGTACTGGAAGTCAGGCTCACTCTCCAGCTTCTCTTCCACTACATCGTAAACAGCTATAAAATAAACCCAAAGTAGCATAGTTACGAGGAGTCCAACTTTGCAGAAATGTACATATAAGATAGATCATCATACTTTCTGAAAAAATAACACTTAAATAAAAATTTAAAGGGACTGACTGAGTTCAAAAGTAACACTAAACCATTATTAAATCATGATTTAGCATTACTGGCAAAGTCTTGGGCTCACATGCCTTCTCTGCTTTTTCCTGCGTAAGGGAAGGAAAGTTGCTGCTCTGTTCCCTGTCTTAAAACTAACCAGGATTTGCAAATGCACCCAACCACAGCAAATCCCAGTTTGTTAATGTTAAAAGTACAGTTTATAAACAAGCCAGGATAGCAAACTGAGATTAGATCTTTCCACATGCACTCTGAAGCACAGCCAGCATATAATGATTAGAGTGTTGGACTAGAACTAGGGAGGCCCAGATTCAAATCTCTGCTGTCATGAAGCTCACTGGGTGACCCTGGGCCAGTTACTTTCTCTCAGTCCAATCTGGCATGCCCGTCATGCATCCTGCCTTGAGCTCCTTGGAGAAAGAACGTAATAGAATACAATGTAATAAATGAAATAATGGTTTGGTATAACTTGACCACAGGCATGCAAGTAGGAACAAAGGAATGAAGAGGTGAGGGACAAATTCCCTGGGCTGTGGGGCCCATGGGGCCCAAGGTGACACTTGCCCCCTATTCCACCGCCCCTTTCCCCCTGCTGTGCTCCACCCCCACTGGGGACCGAGTGCACTAGTGTGCACCAGCCACCCTCTTCCCCCTGCGTCATCACGAAGTGCTTTGAGGGCTAGAGAAGGTGATGGGCTCCTGCACATGTTTTCCTAGTGCTGGCCATGGCCCCTATGTTGGCATGATGATGCAGGAGAAAGGGTGTGGCAGTCGCGCACTTGGTGGCTTGTCCCCAGGCCACTGGCAACCTGGGCACAGGCTATTGTGGTATGGCATAAGTGGTCAATATTGCAACGATTGGTCAAGATCAAGGTTGAAAGCATCCACTGATCAACTGGTGTTATCTGTGTAAACAGGTGGTCAGTTATGATACAGCTGTTGCAGCATTAAGATGAATGACAAATAGTTGTCTTCATTAAAATATGTCTCAAAACATTATCTGAAGTAAGATACCGCAAAATGAATTTAACGTGATTAATTTAAATTATTGTGACTTTTTAACCTTCTTATTTGTTGTAATTTGTATTGTTTTATTGTAAATGGCCCAGATTTTTAAGTGTTGAGCAGTATGCAAATACATTAAAAATAATAAAATAATTTATGAACCTATTAAAATCAAGAGAATTAAAAGGCTCTCTTCACATGCAGCTGTAGCAACGTAGGAGCCATTTCTCTGTGAAGCAATTGCATGCAGTTGGAGAATATGTGTGAAGGAAGCACATGAAGGTGAGGTTAAATCCCATTTGGCAGGGTGCTAATTTGAGTGCGAAAGATCCAAACGACTGACCCAGCCCATGTGGTTGTTTCCTTCACCCAGTAGCATAACATGAGAGAAATGTGCTCCCAAACATTATGTACAACTCCAATTGTGCAATGTTTGTGATTGCGCAAACTGTGCTCTTGTGCAGCTCCACAAATGCAGTATTACAAGATGAACATAAAATTGTGCAGTATGTAAGCCAATATTCACAAAATAATTGATCAATTTATACATATTCAGTCTAATGCATTTCTAATGAAATACAAATCCATATACAACATAAACACAAATAAACCCCTACTGTTTCGTATTGCTCTTCTTCATGCACCCATCTGGTAAGCATTGTGGCTTTTCATTTCTCTATCCAAAAGGTGAGCAGGTTAATCAAGAACAGAAAATGCCTAATTTTTACTAGAATGCAGGCTGTTATCACTTAACAATTACTCTGTATGCATTTCCTGCCTGGAAACAACATGTGTTATACACATATGTGCCAGACAGTGTTTGCCGAATACAAACATATTTTCTTAGTAATGCTTGGAACTAAAATAAATCTGTAAAAAGTGTGGAGGAGGAAATTATGGCTTCTGCTAAATTCTACATTTCAAGGTCTTTTATTTAAACTAATACTGCAATCAACACAGAGAGACTATTAGTTTGGCAACATAAATCCAAACACCTACTGCAATTTCTTTCCTGTGACACTGATGCAGGTAGAAAGGGCCCCAACAAAGGTGAACATAAAATACGCAAATTAACAAAAATAAGTGACTAAAAGCAAAAATGTCTTGCCATTTGAATGAAGTGGTGCACTTTCATCTGGTCTAAGTCATTTTATTTCTAATATTTTTCTTCTACATGGCTCTACCCATTGCTGTTGCACTGGATAGTGAACTAAAATTAAATACCTCACAGCCATTTGCTGATAAGATGCCAAAACAACAGGTGATATGCAAAGTTCAAGTTCAAATTTTAAAACATAAGTATTTATATTAATATAATAAATTTAAATGTAATTCTGCATCCAAGCCCCTCCATTTAAGTTAAATATGTTACACATTGATCTTAATGTATCAGAACACAGGCTTTATGAACAAACATATAATTATCTTTGTTTAGCAGGCTTTCCACATCCATATCCAACCTATAGGAATTATCTTGCACATATGGCCTGGTGAGAAAATTCAGATTATGACACCTATATATGATCCTATGCATGTTCACTCAAAAGTAAATCTTGCTGGTTCACATCCTAACATCATGCTTGTAGATATACTTTGTGCTTGCACAAACGGTGTGTGTGATTTCTGCTGATCTCCTGTTCCCTCTGCTGTGCCAGATGCCCCCCAATATGGGGCTGCCTTTGTACGTAGTTCGGAAACTTCAATTAGTTCAGAATGTGGCAGCCAAATTGGTCTCTGGGGTAACCCGGAGAGACCATATTACACCTATTTTGAAACAATTGCACTGGCTGCCGATATGTTTCCGGGCAAAATACAAAGTGCTGGTGATTACCTTTAAAGCCCTGAACGGCTTAGGCCCAAGTTACCTTAGAGAGCGCCTTCTTCTGCGTGATTCCCATCGCACATTAAGGTCATCTGAGAAGGTCTGTCTCCAGTTACCACCAGCTCGTCTGGTGGCGACTCGGAGGCGGGCCTTCTCTATGGCTGCTCCGGGGCTGTGGAATGCACTCCCTGCAGAAATCCGTAATTTGAATTTTCTATTAGCCTTCAGGAGAGCCCTTAAAACGTATTTGTTTGGCCTGGCTTTCCAGGGTTTTAAAATTTTAACCCGATTTTGGGGCTTTTAATTACCGTAAACTGTTTAATTGCTGTTTTAAAATGTTTTTAAATTGTTAATTGCTATATTGTTTTTAATTTGTTTTAGCTTTTTATTTTGTTTTAGTGGCTTGTTTTAATTGTAAACCGCCCTGAGCCATTTTGGAAGGGCGGTATATAAATCAAATAGATAGATAGATAGATAGATAGATAGATAGATAGATAGATAGATAGATAGATAGATAGAATACATCCTGAAGAGCAGCAGCAGGAAGGGGAGACTGACAAAAATTGCCCCACTTCCCTTGTACAAGTGGAAAGGAGCATTCATCACTTACTGCAAAGGCTTCTTCTTCTGGATTTGAGTACATTTCACGTGGGTTATCCTTCACACATGCTCCAGAGGGCAGGAAAATTTCAGTTAAGGAAGACTTTGTAAGGCCGGAAAGGATAGCCGCTCCCAGTTCTGTTTAACCAAGTCAAGGTACAGGAAAAGAGGTATACAAGTACAGGAGAAATTAAGATATCAGTAGACATGGATGCCTTATCAGGTGGGTCAAGATGTCCTCAAATCCAGCAGCAAGGAGTAAGTGACCAACGCTCCTTTCTCTGCTGCTGGATGAGGACATTTCACGTGGGTCATGCCATAACTAAGAAGATCCAGGTGGGGGTGTCATCATATATTGGGGTGGAAGAACATGTTTGAGGACATGTCTGCCAAAGGCAGCCTGAGAAGAGCAGTGGAGATCCAGCTTGTAGTACCTTGTGAAGGTGAATGCAGAGGCCCATGTGGCTACCTTGCAGAATTCAGCCAATGGTGCATTTGTGGAAAATGCAGATGTAGCAGCAGATCTTGTGGAATGAGCTGTCAGCTTGAGAAGTGGAGGTAGGTGTTGGATCTCATATGCCAGCGCAATACAAGCCTTTATCCATTGTGCAATTGTGGCAGATGAAACCTTCTGTTCAATGGAGAAGGAGGGTATGTATATATTTATTTATTTTGTATGCCGCCCACTACTGAAGTATCTAGGTGGTTTACAGCATAAAACAAACCAAGGATACAAGAAGGAGACAAACAGAGCATCCGCAGACCTGAAGGAGGCAGTCCATGACAGGTAAGTCTTTAGGCAAAGAAACACATAGAGCTTGTGCCATTCCTTTTCCTCCTGGTGGCTCAGCTTTGGGCAGAAAGACGAAAGAACCACATCTTAGGACTGATGGAACTGATGAAATTTTAGGCATGAACGAGGGATTGGGAATCAACCTGACCACATCTGGAGAAAACACACAAAAACTGGGGTCTGAAGACAGTGCTCACAACTCCAAAACCTGTCTGGTCGAAGTAATGGCAATAAGGAGAGTTTGAATGACAGGATATGAAGTGGCATGAAACAAATGGGCTCAAACGGGGGAGCATGGAGAACCCTTAACACCTTATGGAAGTCTCAAAAAAAGGTATCTGTGCACAGTCAGAGGAGAGGATAGTGTGGCACCCCAAAGTAACCTTTTGAGGTGCGAGTGCAAGTGGTGGCCTTGTGTCTTGGAAGCAAAGAGTAAAATCAACAAGCACCATAGCATGGCATTTGATCGTACTGGCTTAAAGGTCTAGGCCATCTTGTAGGAAGAGCAGGCATTCTTGGTATACCAGCAGCTAGCCTCTGCCATCTGCACCATGTGCATTGATAAATGTTGTTTGTGGAGTCACATCTGGAAGCCATTATGGTGTCAAGGACCCTAGAAGCATATCTGTGGTTCTTCAAGATGTTGCACTCAGTTGCCAAGCCGCAAGCTTGAACCACACTGGGTCTTGGAGAAGGATGGGACCCTGACTTAGGAGATCGGGCAGCACTAGAAGAAACCAAGTCCCTGTGGCTGCTAGATGAAGGATTTCTGGAAACCATGGATGTCTTGACCAATATGGTGCTACAAGTATCACCTGAGCCTTAAGAAGCCATATCAGACAGAGCAATCAACTGAGCAGTGGTACAGGAGGAAAGGCATATAGTAGTTCTTTGGGCCATGGGGGTGAGAGTGTGTCCACGGCCTCTGCCCCTGCGCAAGGGAAGCATGAAAAGAATATGGGAAGTTTCTTGTTAACTGGTGAGGTGAATAGGTCCACCTGCAGGTGGCCCAAGGCTCAAAAAAAAAAAGGTATCTGTGCACAGTCAGAGGAGAGGATAGTGTGGCACCCCAAAGTAACCTTTTGAGGTGCGAGTGCAAGTGGTGGCCTTGTGTCTTGGAAGCAAAGAGTAAAATCAACAAGCACCATAGCATGGCATTTGATCGTACTGGCTTAAAGGTCTAGGCCATCTTGTAGGAAGAGCAGGCATTCTTGGTATACCAGCAGCTAGCCTCTGCCATCTGCACCATGTGCATTGATAAATGTTGTTTGTGGAGTCACATCTGGAAGCCATTATGGTGTCAAGGACCCTAGAAGCATATCTGTGGTTCTTCAAGATGTTGCACTCAGTTGCCAAGCCGCAAGCTTGAACCACACTGGGTCTTGGAGAAGGATGGGACCCTGACTTAGGAGATCGGGCAGCACTAGAAGAAACCAAGTCCCTGTGGCTGTTAGATGAAGGATTTCTGGAAACCATGGATGTCTTGACCAATATGGTGCTACAAGTATCACCTGAGTCTTAAGAAGCCATATCAGACAGAGCAATCAACTGAGCAGTGGTACAGGAGGAAAGGCATATAGTAGTTCTTTGGGCCATGGGGGTGAGAGTGTGTCCACGGCCTCTGCCCCTGCGCAAGGGAAGCATGAAAAGAATATGGGAAGTTTCTTGTTAACTGGTGAGGTGAATAGGTCCACCTGAAGGTGGCCCAAGGCTTGGGTCAGAAGCTGGTACACTTGATCATGGAGGCTCCAATCCTCTGGATGGAGGTCTTGTCTGCTGAGTCGGCTTGGCTGTTCAGGGAGCCACTGACATGATGCACTATGATTGAAGCTAGGTGAGATTCCGCCCATTCCAATAGTAATGTTCATTCCAGGCAGTCTTGGATGAAACTGATTATCTAGGCCCGTTTCAGACCAGCTTTTGGGTGGGTTATGGGGTGGAGACTGCCTTGCTCAGCCTGATGGATGAGCTCTAATTGGGAATTGACAGAGGAAGTGTGATTCTCTTGGTCCTTTTGGATAGTATCCTTTCGATACTATCGACCATAGTATCCTTCTGGAGTGTCTGAGGGGGTTGGGGGTGGGAGGCACTGCTTTGCGATGGTTCCAATCTTACCTCTCGGGCAGATTCCAGATGGTGTCTCTTGGGGACCGTTGTTCTTCAAAAACTGAACTTTGGTATGGTGTCCCTCAGGGCTCCATGTTGTCTCTGTCGTTGTTTAACATCTACATGAAACCGCTGGAGAGATCATCAGGAGATTTGGTGCAGGGTGTTATCAGTTTGTTGATGATACCCAAATCTATTTCTCCATGCCAACGTCATCAGGAGAAGGCATAACCTCACTAAATGCCTGCCTAGAGGCAGTGATGGTCTAGATGAGAGGTAACAAGCTGAGACTGAATCCAGATAAGACGGAGGTACTTATTGTGTGGGGTTGGAACTTGGGAGATTATTTTAATTTGCCTGTTCTGGATGGGGTCACACTTCCCTAGAAGGAACAGGTACACAGTCTGGGCGGGCTTCTGGACACAAAACTCTCCCTGGTGTCCCAGGTTGAGGCAGTGGCCAGAGGTGCTTTTTATTAGCTTTAGCTGATACACCAGCTGTGTCCATTTCTTGAGATAAATGACTTCAGAACAGTAGTACATCTGCTGGTCACCTCCAGACTTGATGACTGCAATGCACTCTATGTGGGGCTGCCTTTGTACGTAGTCTGGAAACTGCAGTTAGTCCAGAATGCAGTGGCCAGATTGGTCTCTGGGTCATCTCGGAGAGACCATATCACTCCTATCTTAAAACATCTACACTGGCTGCCGGTAATTTTCCAGGCAGAGTACAAGGTTTTGGTTATAACCTATAAAGCCCTAAACAGCTTGGGCCCTGGGTATTTAATAGAACATCTTCTTTGCTATGAACCACACCGCCCATTGAGATCATCTGGAGAGGTCTGTCTGCAGTTGCCACCGGCTTGTCTGGTGGCTACTCGGGGACAGGCCTTCTTCATTGCTGCCCCGAGGCTTTGGAGCACACTTCCTGCTGAAATAAGAGCCTCCCCATCTCTTACAACTTTTAAAAGGGCAGTCAAGATGCATTTGTTCACCCAGGCCTTTAATTAGATAGTGTTTTAATAGTATTTTAACTTTTTAATTTTAATTGTTGAAATGTTTTAATCTTTTATTGGCTGTTTTTATTGTTTTATAAACTGCCCAGTTTACAACAACTGGGCGCTTTGGGTGGTATAGAAATGCATTAATTAATTAATTAATTAATTAATACTCCTTGTGGAGTGATTTTGAATGAGCCCCCCTGATGGTTCACGTGCACCTTGTCTGTGATGCTCTTAGTGCATATTAACACATGGCGGTGCATCAAGAAGTGTTGGAATGCTTGCAGTGCCAACTGTACGGCTCTCAAATCCAGCCCGTTGATGTTGTGGCATTGTCCCTGTGAGGACCATTTCCCTTGTGTGGAGTGTTGCAGTGGGCCCCCCATCCCAAGAGACTGGCATCGGTTGTCACTATAATCCTGGGTGGGTCCAGGAATGATTTTCTCCTGGATAGGTTTGGTGGATGTAGCCACCAATGTAGGGATTGTACCATGGAGCAAGGGAGTGCTACTGATGTCTGTTGGCGATTGACAATTGCCTTGTGGCAGTAGAAACCACTGTAGTGGTCAAAGATGAAAACAGGCCCAAAGTACCGCTTCCAAAAAAGCCACCATCAGTCGGAGTGGTTGTGCTAGAGTAAGAAGTGGTATGGTAGGAGCGGAAGTGATGGAGTGAATCCAAGAACATATCCAGCAGCACAGAAAGTATTTTTGCCAGTGCAAGATTAAGTCAGGATGTGATCTACTGAGTTTAATGCAATTTATTCTGAAAGAAGCAAGTACAGAATTGCATTTTTAGTTTTAGAAAACTAATTAATGTTCAGAGTCAAGGAAGGTATAAAAGCTTGCACAAATGAAAGGCACAGTGCAGGGAGCAAGCAAAAATTCCGATATTATTATTATTATTACATTTATATTCCGCTCCTCCTCCAAGGAGCCCAGAGCGGTGTACTACATACTTGAGTTTCTCCTCACAACAACCCTGTGAAGTAGGTTAGGCTGAGAGAGAAGTGACTGGCCCAGAGTCACCCAGCTAGTATCATGGCTGAATGGGGATTTGAACTCAGGTCTCCCCGGTCCTAGTCCAGCACTCTAACCACTACACCACGCTGGCTCTTATATATGATATGAACAATACAGGTTGACAATAAGCCAAGCAAAACACCTGAGCACCTGTTTTTAACATATATTTGTGCATTAAAGGGGTCTCAAAAAAAGCAAGCAAAACCAAACAAAAGTGAGGCGCATATTGCTACAAACATGGAAACAGTCAACACAGACATCAGATGCAGGAAACCAGCAAGGGTAAAGTGTGAACAATAGAGAGACTGCAAGAAGCTAATTCAATTCTTTATATTGGTAGCCAGTACAAAAGTTATTAAGACACCCACACATGAGCACTTATTTTTTCCAAGAAGAGCATCCAAGTCAAAGGTGACAAGAGCTGAAGTTTTAGAGCTATAACTGAAAAATTAAAGATTAACAAGTCACAAATTCTGGATGACATCCACCCAAGCATTATTACAAAACTCAAATGGGGGGGGGGGGATGCAATTTGTCATGAAAACCGGAGTCCTTGCCAGAGGACTAGAATCCAGGAAATTACAGGCTCAGATAAATTGGTAGATGACACTTTTCAATCCAGTATTGTTAGACTTGCAGACTGGATGTATAGTTTCTGCAAAAGGAAGTCTTGCTTCACCACCCTTTTAGAATTATTTGGGAATGGCAAAGTAACATGTAAATAGGGGTGACTTGATAAATATGGAGGCTATTCCCACGATCATTGGGAATCGGGCTAAGGGAGCTTAGCCTGCTTCCCAGTGATCGTGGGTACCACCGGGCTTGCAGCCTGCCTAATTCCCACTCCCCTTAAATGAGGTGAACGGAGCGAGCACTCCATTAACCTCATTTCTTTGCTCATGTGTTACCGCAGCGACACATGAGTAGAGCCCCTGACCAGGAGGCTGCAATCAGCCTCCTAGGCTCAGGGGTCTCTCCAGGATGCCCCATGCACTCACACTCATGATGGAGCCGGCAGTCGTGTGGGCAGCCGATGCAGCCGCCCAGGGAGCTTCATTGTATACTTGGACTTCTCAGAGCTTTTGCAAGCTAGTCATCAAAAGCTTCTCAGTAACTTTAGCAGTGAGTGGGCAGGATTTTTAAAGGGTTAAAAAAAAAACAATAGAGGAAAGTAAGTGGGGTCTCTTAAGTTTAAGTATTCAGAGGCAGTCTGTTTCTCAATGCCAGTAATGAGGGAGCAGTGGGTGGGGGGGAGAGTTGTTGTCTGCATCCGTGCTTGCAGATTTCCTAAAAGCACCTGGCTGGCCACTAATGGAAAACAGGATGCTGTAGCAGATGAACCCTTTGTCTGATCAAGCAAGCTTCACCTTGTGTTTCTATTTTTAATCTTACTCATCAACATATTTAATATTTCCGTGCCCACACTTCAAGTGATACAACCAAAGTTATTTGTATTTTCATTATATTTACTATTTTCTTCCTGCCAAAGCACTCAAGCCTTTTTACAACTTAAAATAATGGCTTGCAATCCAGATGATACGGTACAAAAGGAAAAAGAGAGAGCAGGAGAAAAGGAAATAATAAAACTCTTCTTTGCAAAGACTATTCTCTTAGATAGGTCGCTTGCTTCTAACTATAGCTGTGAGGATAAGCCCCCAAGTTGCACAAACACGAAAGCACTTGTACACATAAAACTACTCACCATTAGGTCGAACGAGGAGCACGAGTTCCCCTGAGTGCTGCTCACAGCTAGCTTTAATAAACATGACAACCTGGTCATGTGTATGTTCTGAGATATCCCTGCCATTGATCAGTACAACTTGGTCTCCTTCATTCAAACGTGGGACACAGATATCGGCCTGCAACACAACAAATGTTTTACACTAAGGATGTGACATACAACACTTTTGCCTTTCCTTATTTTTAATTAATTCCTTAAGGAATTCAAAGCCAAGTTATTGAGCAATTATTTCAGCCACCTTGAAATATTATCGCTCTCTTCTTATATTAGCCTGGTAATGCTAAAATCAGATAATTTTTTCTAAGTAAAAATTACATTCTGCACTGGCAGAAGGAAAACAAGCCAAGTTGGATAATTTTCAAAAGAAACAACAAAACTGTAGAAAATGGTTTTTCAGGCCTCATGATGCAGAAATCTAATAAAGATACAATTCAAAGCAATGCAAAAGGAAGATATAAAAACAAAGTAATCATGACAAATAGAACATTTACTTTTGAAAACTCATGGCCACAACTCTGCAACAGTTTTCAGTCTATTAGGATGAGACTGTTGGTATCTGGGTTATCAACATTTACAATTTAATAATCTTTTTTAGTAATCCTTTGTATACAAAATGTTTCATAGTTTTGTCTTACAACAAAACAATTATGAAACCTTTTACTCATAACAAAACATCAATATAACATGCAAGAATTTAAAATGACTGAATACTAGAGCATTACTTGACAAAAACTAGCCAAAATTTTGGTTTGAAGATTTTATCACTTGTGACTGAACATCTGATAAAAAGACTCAGAATTTGAATGAATAAGCAATCCTGATTTAATCTATATTTTGAGAGTTCTTACTAGGGATGTGCACAGAAATCTTCGGCGCCGGCGGGGGTAGTGCATTAAGGGCAGGGGAGGGTGTACTCACCCCTCCCGCCGCATTTCCCCCGCCAGAGCGCTGTTTTTTTTAAGCCCCTCGGGGCGGCAGAGTTCCTCCCTGCCGCCCCGTTTGCCCCATCGGCCGGAAGTGGCGAGTGTGTGTGCGCCCGTTGTGCGCGCGCACACACACGGCAGAAGGGCGCGCACGCATGCAACAGGCGCACGCGCACTCGCCACTTCCGGCCGACGGGGCAAACGGGTTGGCAGGGAGGAACGCTGCCGCCCCGAGGGGCTTTAAAAAAAACAGCGCGCCGGCGGGGGAAATGCGGCGGGAGGGGTGAGTACACCCTCCCCCGCCCTTAAAGTGCTACCCCCGCCGGCGCTGAAACAACGAAACCGCCCCCAGTGCCGAAGCGTTTCGGAGGCCTTCATAATGGCCTCCGAAACGTTTCAGGCACATGCCTAGTTCTTACAACTATGTTGTCACTGGAAGGAAAGGCCTACTTTTCAGTTGTTTATAGCATAAACTATTCTCATTGTGGCTATAACTAGGCTTCCGCCCGAAACGTTTCGGAGGCCATTATGAAGGCCTCAGAAACGTTTCGGCGCTGGGGGCGGTTTCGGTGCCAAAACGCAGACGGAGGTAGCACTTTAAGGGCGGCGGAGGGTGTACTCACCCCTCCCGCCACATTTCCCCCGCCGGCATGCTGTTGTTTTTAAGCCCCTCGGGGCGGCAGTGTTCCTCCCTGCTGCCCCGTTTCTCCCGTCGGCCGGAAGTGGCCAGAAATCACGAGCGCGCGTGCGCGCACACATGGCAGAAGGGCGCACGCACACACAGCAGAAGGGCACATGCGCGCTCGCGACTTCTGGCCACTTCCAGCCGACAGGGGAAACAGGGCGGCAGGGAGGAACGGTGCCGCCCCGAGGGGCTTAAAAACAACAGTGTGCCGGTGGGGGAAATGCAGTGGGAGGGTTGAGTACACCCTCCGCCACCCTTAAAGTGCTACCCCCTCTAGCGCCGAAGATTTTCGTGCACATCCCTAGCTATAACATTTCTGTTACTTCTGAGATTAAGCGAACATGTCACTGTGTACACTTTTGCAAATGAATAGCCTCACCCATGCACTGTTCCCTCTAAGGCATGTGCTTGTGTGTGCACTCACATATTTTTTGAAGTCTGCTCAGTTAATTTTAGATCCTGCTCAGGTTTAATCAGGAAGGGTCCTACTCTGAATGCATGTGCACACACACTGCCTTGATACTGCCACCCAGAACAAAACTCATCCCACACACGGATGAAAAAAATTAGAATACTGCAGCCATGCATACCCCAAGAAAAAGAAAAAAACCACTGTATAGCTAGAAAATTGATTCAGTATTAGATTCCTGTTCTAAACCTATTTATAGCTGTCTGTTTTGACAATAAGATTGTTAGATATAGCAAGTGGACAAACAAAGGAAACTAAGAGCAATCTGAATACATAGCTCCAAATAAATATAACTGCAAATTCTTCCTGGACAACTTACAGGTGTTCCTGGAGCTACCCTGGACACTATGACAGGCATCTTCTGGTCATATCCACCCTTTAAAAGAAAGGTCAATGATTAAGGGACATAACATCCAAGTTTATCCAAAAATAAGAAAGAAGATGTTTTATTAATACCTTTACATTGAAACCAAATCTTCCATTTTCATCTGGTCTCATTCTGATTAGAACGAGATTGTCATGGGGAATTCCACCATTGGGCTGAAAGTGAGAACACAATATTGTTATTCCTTCTCCAATCCTGGATTTGTTTAAAGAACTACTTTTGAATCCCAAAGTGACCCATAATCTCTTACAGAAAAAGTTAGTAATGGCCAGTCAATTGGTGTTTAGTTAGGACTAGGGGTGTGCACAAAATGCATTTTGTGTTCCGTTCGAGGTCGAAACGGAACACAAATGCGCAAAACATTCAGTCGGAACTTGGCGAGCTGGCCTGTTTTGAGGCGCAATATTCCAACCTCAGAACGTTACACATACACCTAGTTAGGACAAACTTGCTTAAGACAACCCATAGCAGGTGCACATTATTTTAATGGATTTATACATTGCTGTAGCTGAATCTACTTATTTGAGCCTTATTGACCTAATTTACTAATGTCTCCCCTAGAGATGTGAAAGCCTGGGGGGAAAACAGAAATTTTCAAGGAAATTGTCATCTCCCCCCCCCCCGCCCCCACCATTTGCATTTTCTCCTGCAAGAACACAAACATTTTGGGAAGCAATGGTAAATTTTCTCTCTCCTAATATTTCTGGTCCTCCACTCCCCAAGTCTTCACATCTCTAATCCATTCCTTGCACCAGTGAGCGGATCTTGATTTTTAAAAATTTTCAGGCAACATCTTACCGTAGATTTTTCAGGAGATGAAGAAGAATCATCATCATCATCATATGTTTCATTTATATGGTTATCCAATTCTTGCTGAGAATGTGAATAATGAATTTGGTTCCAACTGTTCTTTTTAGATTGTTTGGGTGGCAGTGCAGGAGGTTGTCCATCTACAGGGGTTTCTTGAGAACTACATACAATAAATAGAAACAAGATGAGAAAATAGTTTTGAGATTATTGAAGGACCACAGTGAGGCCTTGTTAGACAACAGCCTGTAAAATGGCAAGCCTCTACTTGAACATCAGGATGATTCCCAGTCCTGTGTTCTGCCTACTAATCTCTATTGTGCCTCCTCCTCTTATTTTAAGATAGCTTGCTGAGCAATATGGTTTCTCCAAATATAGCTGGAACATAGTGCTCTTATCACCAGTCAAACCAATCAAGTGTGTTTGGTTACTGAACAAGTTCTGAATCAGAAATAACTTTCAGGGTTCAGTTCTGGTTCAAGGCAGCAGAGATTTTAGGTTTAGTTCACTTCAAGTTCACTGAACTGCCCACCACCTCCTGCAATCAGTTTCTGGACTTGCTCTGACTTCCTGGCTCAAATCCACATGCATCAGAAGTGGTCTTTACCAAGTGCTTTTGATAAACAAAAGTAGAGGACTAAAAGCTGGTCTCACTGTGCACATGCAGGTCCAATAGTAACCTGACTCTTGCATGTAGGCGATCCAGCCAAGTAGCTTATTCAGGCAGATGCCCGATTTCAGATATGAAGACCCATGGATAATTAGCTTATCCATACTGTAAAATTGGCAGTTTTCATATAGATTTCCGTACTGGATATGCTCAAATTAAAGGAGTGATAACTGCAGCTTTCCCTGAATCACTATCAAACACTTCACATTAATTTGTTTGTACATTTACTTCACTAAGATAGTGATGTCCATGGCATACCCAGTTAATTTGACATTACTAAGATTGAGAGGGTGGTGTCCTCTCAGCTCCAGGCAGTCTTGAGGAAACTGATTGTCTAGACACATTTCAAACTGGCTTTTGAGAGGGCTATAGGGTTGAGGCTGCCTTGGCTGGCCTGATGGATGATCTCCAAAAGGCTATCAGAAGAAGTGTGACTCTGCTGATCCTTTTGTATCTCTCAGTGGCTTTTGATACCATTGACCACAGTATCCTTCTGGGTCTCCTGAAGGAGATGGGATTGGTTGGCACTGTTTTACAGTGGTTCTGTTCCTAACTCTTGGGTAGATTCCAGATGGTGTCACTTGGAGACTGTTGCTCAGCAAAATGAAAGTTACTGTATGGAGTTCCACAAGGCTCCATACTGTCTCCAATGCTCTTTAACATCTACATGAAACCACTGGGAAAGACCATCAGGAGATTTGGTGCTCAATGTTATCAATATACTGATGACACCCGAATCTATTTCTCCATGTTAGCATTGTCAGGAGAAGGCATAACCTCCCTAAATGCCTGCCTGGAAACAGTAATGGGCTGGGTGATGGATCAAAAAACAGAGGCTTAATCCAGATAAGGCAGAGGTACTTATTGCGTAAGGTTGGAACTTGATCTGCCTGTTCTGGATGGGGTCACACTTCCCCAGAAGGAACAGGTACACAGTCTGGGGGTACTTCTGGATCCTAACCTCTCTCTTGTGTCCCAGGTTGAGGTGGCAGCCAGAGGTGCCTTCTATCAACTTTGGCTGATATGCCAGCTATGTCCATTTCTTGAGATAAATGACCTCAAAACAGTATGTTGGTAACCTCCAGACTTGACTGCTGCAATGTGCTCTATGTGGGGCTGCCTTTGTACGTAGTCCAGAAACTGCAGTTGGTACAGAATGCGGCAGCTAGGTTGGTCTTTGGGTCATCTCAGAGAGACCATATTACCCTTGTACTGAAATAACTACAATGGCTACCGACAAGTTTCCAGGCAAAACACAAAGTGCTGGTTATAATCTTAAAAAGTTCTAAATGGTTTAGGCCCTGGGTATTTAAGAGAATGTCTTCTTTGCCATGATTCCCACCGCCCATTAAGATCATCTGCAGAGGTTCGTCTACAGTGGCTACTCAGGGGTGTGCTTTCTCCACTGTTGCCCCTAGGCTTTGGATGTGCTCTCTGTTGAAATAAGAGCCTCCCCATCTCCAACAACTTTTAAAAAGCCAATCAAGATACATCAGTTCACCCAGGCCTTCAATTAGACTTACTGTTTTAATATTTTTAACCTTGTTTTAAGTTTTAAATTGTTTTAATATTTAAATTTTCTTTTAATTCTGTTTTTATCGTAAACTGCTCAGATACGCACGTTTTGGATGGTATAGAAATTTAATAAAATAAATAAAATTAAAATAAATTTTGAGGCCCATTTTTCTGGGAGAAACAGGCCTGAAAGTGCTACTTCCCCCCCGGGGAGGGCTTGTCTACCAATTAGGATCAGTGAGTAGACCAGCCCTCCACTCCAGACACAGCAAGTCAGCCTGCCTCAGAGAACTGGTCTACCCAGTTAGGTCAGTCCTCCAAGGAGGGCAGACGCGCAAAGTCCAGGGCAGAGGGCTGGTCTACCCACCAACTCTATTTGGTAGACCAGGTTTCTCCAGAAAAATGCATCATTTTGAGCACTGTTTTTCCAGCAAAATGGGCCTCAATCACCCAAATCAATTCTGGTTGAATAGGAGGAGATTCTCCTCCACCCTGCATCAGGCCCTCAATTTTGAGGGCAACTTGATTTGGGGTAGAATTTGCAAATCACACACCTCTAGTAATGTCTGAATAAGGCCATAACAGCAGTCTTCACTTTATCTCTCATTTTAGTGATAAACTTATGCCCACTTCTCAGAAACCATCTATACTTTAAAATATCAGTAAAAAATGAAGGAAGCTGTGACTTCAAGGCAGGCCTCTGACCTCTGCAGAAATGGCATAAAGTTTTATAATTCCTTGGCTTAGAATTTGAACTTCGTGATATAACAACAATATTTGCCTCAAATACAAGATGAGCATTAAAGTACAACACCCTCCATCCGCCCTTATTTCTTCTCTGGATTTTTACAGGTCTGACTACTGTAATGCACTCTATGTGGGGGCTGCCTTTGTATGTAGTCTGGAAGCTACAACTGATACAGAATACGGCAGCCAGACTGGCCTCTCAGACAACCTGATAACACCAATTTTAAAAGCACCACACTGGCTGCCGATATGTTTCCGAGTGAACTATAAAGGGCTGGTTATTACATATAAAGCCCTCAACGGCTTGGATCCAGGGTACTTAAGAGAGTGCCTTTTTTGTTATGAACCCTGCCACCTATTAAAATCATCTGGGGAAGTCCGGTTACTGTTGCCCTGGCTTGTCTGGTGGCGACTTGGGACTGGGCTTTCTCTGTTTCTGCCCTAGGGCTTTGGAATGAACTCCCTGTCAAAATAAGAGGTTCTTCATCTCTGATTACTTTTTAAAAGACCCTTAAGACACACCTGTTTTCTCAGGCTTTTAACTGAAAATAATTTTAAACTGTTTGTTTTAATCTTGTGAAATTGTTTTAACTGTTTTACACTGATAAATTGTTTTGTTTTTGTTCTGTGAAGGCGTTTTAATTGTTCTTATGTTTCATATAATATCTTGTTCTATGTATACCGTGTGTGTGTGCACGCGCGCATGTGTGTGCACTTGCAGATAAATAGATGGGGCCCCCATCCACATTCTCACAACATGAGAGTTACCCATGAACTAATCTTTAGAGTCTTGCCTGACTCCTGAGCAGCACATTTTGTTTACTGCACAACGTGCATTACACAAATTTGTAGTTATTTCTTTTTAAAGATATACTAAATGAACTATTTTGAAGGATATTACTGTCTACACAGAGCTTGAGTGTAATATAATAAGCTACCATCTGGAGTAGTTAAATTAACCCTGTAGCCATGAGCGTAACATACTGTAACATATTACCATAATGAATTGTGAGAACTAGGAATGAAGCCTTGGGCACAAACGTCCCTGCATTTTATTTACCCAGTCAGCTTTGAATTTCCTTATGAATGCTTAAACAGTGGATGTGAAAGCCGACTATTTTGCAGTCAAAGCAGCTCTGTGTATTACCACATTCAACAGTTAGAATAATCAAATAAAAAGGAAAAACACCTTAATCTAATAAGTTCTGTTTTGTTACATATTTCATTTATTTATTTGATATGCCACCTGACTCCAAATGCTCTAGGCGATTTACAAAGATGAATACGATTAAAAGTAAATAATAAATAAACTGTTAAAACAACAATTAAACAATTCAAAAATTACTAAAAGCCAGGCTAAAAAAAATGTGTCTTCTCTTTTAAAGGCTGATAAAGATGTTAAACTGTGAATGGCTATAGGGAGCACATTCTACAGCCCAGGAGCTACTACAGAGAAGGCCTGCTCCCAAGTCACTACCAGAGGAACTGGCAGCATCCCTAGACAGAACTCTCTCAATGACCTTAATGTGCAGTGGGGATTATGCAGTCTATTATCCAATATATTAAACACCCATTTGGGCAGTTTTTACTTGACATGTATAGTTTTGTTTACTATTTACAGATCTGATATATTTCAATACTTATCAATAAAAATTAAACTTAAGACTGGAAAAGTCCCTGGCCATGAAGTCATTTATAAGCATAGGTCCTAGTTTACCCTGAAAATCCTACATGCTACTTAAGATGCTACTTAAGTGAAAATGCCAGGGATTGAACCTGGGATTTCTAACACCAAGGACCCAAAGTGGATAATCACTTCTAAAAAATAATTAAACACATCTACTTGGCAACTATACAGTGTTCTGAACACTTCAAAATGCTTCACATATATTATCTTTTTGTAATTCAAATGACGACAAGACTCTTATCCCGATATTACTGATTGGGGGTGGGTTTGGGTGGGGGCACTGTGGCTGCGAGTTGGTTGTCTAATGCCTTCTAATTAAGTTTATAGCAGAAGCAAGATCTGAACCTGCTATCTGGGCAAAGAGGCACCTTTTACTGTGGTGATTCTCTTTATTTAGCAGGGGGAGAGTAACTGGCCCTATCCACCCCCAGCACAGTACGTCCAGTGACTGTTGCTGGTGCCTATCTTGTGTTTTTTTAAGAACGTGAGCCCTTTGGGGACAGGGAGCCATTTTATTTATTTATTATTTCTCTGTGTTCCCTGAGCCATTTTTTGAAGGGCAGTATAGAAACTGAACTAACAACAACAACAACAACAACCATGAATTTCATTCATAGCTCAGTCTCTTAGGTGCTTTGCTATTTATTCATTAAAATATGTATATCCTGGCTTTCCAACCAAAAATAGGATCCTCATGCTAAAAGAATCACTAAATGTAAGCATTAGGGCTGTTAGCCTATTAAATCCTATATGAAAGCAATTCAAATAATTAAGATTAGGGTAGCATTAAAGACCTTCTTGTCTTGCTATAAAATAAGAGCAAATTAGAAATCAAACATACGGTGATGATTCCAGAATGATACTATTGGCCTGTGTGGAAGAAGGAGATCGACGATTTGCAAAAACTTCACTTGGTGAAGTATGGACCACATGGTCCACTAGATGTCCAACTGAAGATGGTCGTAAACGATGTCTCTCTTGAGTAAAAGCAGAGTTGCGACTAAACAGGGAAACATCAGTTGTTCAGCAGTGGCAAGTATTGGAATAAATATTTACACACTGAATTTTAATTTTTTTTAAAAATGTCAACTTCAACACATAAATAATGGGTACAATTATATGAGACAAATAGGCAAAGCCTGTTGTTGACTGGATGGAGCAGCCTGTGCCTCTAGTAACACTTCTTTAATCTTCCCACATGCCAGCTGAGAAGCAGGGAGAGTGGCTATTTAAATTGTATACCAGTTTAGTTAGGAGGGTAGACAACCACAAATAACCAAAACTATCCCCAGCAAGAACTAAATGGGTATACAGGGAGGTGGCCTACAAATGGCAAAACCAGTTTGAGGGCCACATGTATGTGTCATAGAATTTTTTTTTAAATTAATTTGCTTGTAAAAGAGGTGTCAAATAAAAAATAGTTTGAAATGTGTTGAATTTCAACTTCAAACACTATTCATTTTATTGTAATTATGTAAAATTACCATATGTGGTAAATTTGAATTATAGTAAATTTGAATCTGAGGAAGATTTTCTGCTTCTCCTGGGCATGATGTCATTTTGGAATTACTGATCTTAGTACTGTGTTAAAATCTGTTAAGAACAATAACAGTTCAAATAATAAATCTTTTCTTTTTAAAAAAGTTTTCCCCTAGTACATTCCAGTGTAAAAAGTAGTGCATTCAAAATCTATAACAGACTGTAACCTAAGCACACTCATAGTGCAAGCAGGAAAAAAGTTTAGTGGGACAATTCCCTCCTTCAGTTCCCTCTCTCTTTTCCTACTGTAGCATCCTCATAACTCCTTGCTCTAGAGGACCTCTCAATTTCCGAAGCAGATGGGGGGGGGTGCGCATGGGGGACATCAGAGAAAAGGGGAGTAGCCCCTCGCCCTTGTGCAAGCAAAGTTTCCATCCATGTTATGAACAATAATGATACAACCAATGGTTTGTAAAACAGTGTTCCAAAGAGCTTCACAAACAACATAAAATTACAGAGACTCATTGCAGTCCTCTCCTGCAGGACCACAACAAGCCAGGCACAAATGTCAGGAAAAGAGGATATGTTTTCTATTGACACAGCCTAGCCTCCTCCTCTTTCTGCACCTGGCTTGTCTTCAAAGAAAAATGCAGGCTGTAAAGAGACTGACTAAGCCACATAAAATGATACAGTTTAGACAAGTCAGATGTGCCTTGCAGAGGAGCTAATGATTCTTTGTGCAGAAAGCACTAATTCATTGCCTCCTTTATAACTTGATCATACCTAGTTTCCCATATATGTATGTACTGGAGAGAACAGGCAGATACATAGCTACAAAGTGTGCCCCAGAGTTAAAGCCAGTGACATGAATCTAGAGAACCACATGCAGCATGCTCGTCACAGAATGTGACTTTCTACCCTCCCACCCCCGCTATGTTCTGCAGCCTTCAGTGCCTCGAAAAGTCATCCTCAAGGGCTAGGGGAATACTGTGCTAAATGATGTGGGGATCTGCCAAGGGAATCCTGTATCCCCTTGCATGAGTGGAAGTGTCAACCTGCTCGCACAACTGCTAGTCAGGATCCAACCCAGAATCTCTATCTTGGCAAAGAACAGAATACATCAAGCTCAAAATAACCAATATAACTAGAACAAGGAAGAAACCCCTGAAAACTAGCAAACTCCTCCAGAAAAAATAATCTTTAAATATCTTGCATGTTTAATATGTAAATTATTTCTTAAACATATAAGATATGTAAAGATTTGCTTCTTTAAACATTTCAATATAATATAAATCAAGAGCAACTTTATTTGAATTTCGATTACTTGAGATCCTAGTTATCTTTCATTTATTTTTTAAAACTTCATTTCCTCAATATCCTTCTGTAAAGTGTAAACCAACAACCATCGTTCCGTAAAAAACCAACAAAAGTTACAAAATGATTTCGTAATAGAAAACCTTAAAATGATTTTGTAATAACATATACATCATTGAAAGTGTCTTTCAGTCACTGTAATCATAACATGACGTTTTGGAAAACAGAGCAAGAGCCAGGAATAGGCGTCCTCGGTGGCCTCCAATATAGCAAGAGCATCATTCTCCTCTTGAAGCATTTTACTATGTATCCAATTTGATTCTAACATTTAATCCTGTTAATTACATACTATTGAAAGCTTAGTGTCCATTAATATCTCTTCAGTCCAGTCTACCATATTTCATTTATATCTCTAAACATCTAAAGTATTTTAACTAATCATTAATGATCAACTGGACTTTCGAGACGACATCAGACATTCTAGAACGTAAAAAATAAAATAAAAAACCATTAGGAGAATTTTGAGTCCAGAAGCCAATCAATCTGACCCTAGAATTCTACAAGTCTCACTGTAACTTAGCTTCATTTTCTGCAGTGTCTGCAACATTAACTCGTTACCTTCTCAGTCCCAAAAGGCCCATTAACAATGGTCACAGGCCATTTTGCAGATGGAAGCTAAAACCCTTCTACAGTCTGAGAAATTTTAGATGTTACTTAGCATTTGTAGGGTCAGATATTTCATAGTTGTCTTTCCAGATGTATTTTAGATGAGAATTACTGTTTATCAGTATAAACCACAGTATAGCTACCACCACCTCAGTTCATTGCATGCATCTGATAAAGCAAGATGCTGTCAAAGTTCACAGCACAATAAGTTAGCTAACTTCAGGATATGTATTTTTTTTTAACTGTTTACTATGGACATTCCTAAGATTTAGCATTCCTCCAACGGAGGATTTTAAGGCAGTTTTCCTTCCTTAACAAAATTCTTGTTATCCTTGTTTGATTGGTTGTTTTTAATTGTTGTAACGTTCTTATAATTTTTAATTGTTTGCATATTTGGTTTTATTGTCTATTTTAATATTTGGTTTTATTGTCTATTTGTAAACCGCCTTGAGACATTTGTATGAGGCAGTATTTAAATGAATTAAAATAAAATAAAATAAGAATAAGAATAAGAGGTGAAGTTGCACAGGAACTTCTAAATTCTACTTACTGATTAGGAGTTCCAGGTGGAGAGCGTGATGGTAAGCTCTGAGTTTCTAGCCTGTCATCAGACAATGAATTTCTGCTGACAACCTCCCAGTCCATTCCACTTATCAATTTGCGAGCCAGCGGTTTACTTGGGGATCTAAAACAATAGAAATATTTATACAAGAATATCTCTCTGGAAGTTCTCTCAGAATTAGAGGATGATAGCATTAGCCTTCTTCTGTACCAAGACTGCTTTAGTTAGATTTTCTTTCTGCTTTCCAGAGCAAGAAGTGCAATGATCTTGTTGAGACTTGAAATAAAATTTCTGTTCATAAGACAGCAAAGCTGAAGACAATGTATGCAGGATGCTTTATTTATGAAAATGGAACTATATTGTTATGGAAAGAGCCATTGTTATTTGGGGTTTCTGCATCTTGCCCAGCCTTTTCTCTTTCCTCACCCACCCTGGCTGTTTTGCTTCACAACCAGCCTGAAAAACAGTTTTCAAAAACTTGCTCACTACTTTGGGACATTTTAGTTTCTCCCATTGTTCCCCTAAATCAGGGGTGGGGAACCTTGGCCCTCCAGCTGTTTTTGAACTACAACTCCCACCATCCCCAGCCACAATAATTGAGGCTGGGGATGATGGTAGTTGTAGTTCAACAACAGCTGGAGGGCCAAGGTTCCCCACCCCTGCCCTAAATGGACTAACATCTAAAACAGATGTATGCTTTTAAAAGGCATTTGTGAATTTAAGGAGGTTAATCTGGAAGATGGGTTTAACTTTTCACAAGTTTATTTAAATATATACGTATTTCCTAGAACTCAGAATTTAATTAGAGGTGTGGGACGCGTAAGTTTAGCTAATGATTCATCAGCTATATTAGAATTCTTATGCTAATTAATCCTCCCATTCTGCGGATGTGTACATTCCACATATGCTGACATCTAAAGATCTTTCCCCTTTTAAAAAGGATTAATACGACCAACACAATTTATCAAACCTTAAAAAAAAATCCAAAGTGAACACATAAGTAACATCACCTACACAGAGATGCGACCAGGCTTCTGTAGAGGCTGAAGGAGATTGCATTCTCTTTCCAGGAACAATGCAACTCCTAGAAGGACTAACCTTAATTACCAAGTAGAGAGTCTGATCCAGAGTAGTGCTCTCAGCAGTCGATAAACCAAAGCAGAAGCCTTTAACTGTCAAGCTAAATTTTGAGCCTATGATTATTAACTGTTTTAACCTCACAGCCCCACCCACTCATGCCTGTTACCAAAACTTCCTGTTCTTTGTGGAAATTTCAAAGAAACTGTTACCACACTGCAGCAATGTAATTTCCAGTGCCACAGCTCTATGGTTTCCTCCTCTAATAGATGCCCATGTGAAAATTATTAACTGAACAACTTATATCTGTGGTTCCTTTTTTGATGCATACCTCAGAGCAATTGTAGAGGCTTAGATTTCATTCCACATCACAATAGCTACATTATGAAAAATTGTTTTTCAAGTACAAATACATCTCCAAAATACTCCAAACACCGGGCTTTGAAATTTCAGGAAAAAATTATATTCAAACAATTCTGTCTTAGAGGATTAATACATTTAAGGCAGTGGTGCATATACAGTGACAAGAAGCGGATCTACCACCAAGGGGCAAGGTCTAAATCAGAGAATGATGGAAAGAGTTCAAGCCTCTGACCTAAGCATAAACATCTAACCTAACTATCTGACCTAAACATAAACTCATACTGGCCTCACAGCTTAGTTGCTGTCATCCAGATTACATCCAACAACAACAACATAAAACAAATACCACAAGTGAGTAATGCAAGGAGCACTGTAATGTAAGGAACTTTTAGTAAATTACCCAGATGACGTACTTGAATTAAGTTTCTTCGACAGGGTAGCAACAACAAAAGAGAAGACTTCAGAAGAACCCCATTATTTGCAGGGGTTCCATTCTGCGAAGACCCCCAGAGATAGCAAATACGCTAAAAACAGGTCATTAGGGCAATGGGAATCGGGGGGTTAGGTTCCCGGATGCCAAAAATTAGCCAAAAATGGTGAGTTTTGTCCAGTCCTCCCCACCCCGATCATCCCCAAATGGTCCCTCAGGGTGCCCTACCTATTCTATTGTGCTGCACGCTTGCCCATGGGGCCAAAAATTGCATTTCTGCCTCTCTTTCGAGCCATAAAATAGCTCCTGATCTCTCCTCCGAGGCCATTTCTGGCCATCTCAACCCGCGGATATGCTGGTTTAACCCTTTTTACTCCATTTCCCCCCGTGTATACCAAGGTCGGGTGATAATTACCCGACAGCAGGTACGCGAAACCACAAGTGCTGGACACGCGAATAGAGAGGTCTTCCTGTATTCTTTCCAAATAAAATGTAGTGGTCAGAAGAGCCATTAGAAAAAAAGCAGCTAGGAAAAAGGAGAATAGTTTTTTTTAAAGCATATTTAGCAGAAAAGCAAGATCCATCCAATGATGCTTTCCAAATGCTCTGCGGGAACTCCTCACAAGCAGCACACTCCATCAGCAACAAGAACCAAATCTACCCATTCAAAAAGGACAAGAATGGAGAGAAGGCAAGGGGGCAGATGATACACTTATTTCAATTAAGCAGCAGCACAAAAGTCTGAAGTTTTCATACCAAGAGTGCAGTCTGGGAAAAGTTCTAGTCCCAAAGTATCTGCCAAATGACTCCAGATCTCATACCTTTTGCTATATAAACCATGTAGAGAACTTCTTGTTGTTGAAAAGTGGTATATGAATATGAACCACCACCTGCTCCCAGTAGTGATTCTGAATGGGCTAAGAAAACCCTTATCTTCACACAAATGTTTGGTATGAAGCAGCTGAGCATGAGGCAAGGAGACCCCTTCTGATAATGCCCAGAAGTCTGTGGTCATTTTAGCTGATCCTCTGCTCCTTCATTGCTGGTGGCTACTGAACATTCCCCACCCCATTTTCAGCACAGATGGCTGTGGGCTTTAAAGCTGTTACAACTGACACTCCCTGGGGTTAGAGGGGGGAACCCATGTATTGAGAGCCAGAGGAAGTACATGCAAGCAATTCACATGAGAGAAAACCAGGTACCAACCTCACAGCAATGAAAGAATGAGTGGGCTGCATGGGTGTGTGTAGGCATGCACCTGAGCAAGCAAGTATCCTGCTGGACTTAAAGAAGTCAGGCAGATTAACTGTTGCAGAGACACACCTCACCATTTGAGAAGCATTAGCAAAGAGGCAGGCAGCAAAGCACAGAACACAGAACAGGAGAGGAGAGCTGGTCTTGTGGTAGCAAGCATAACTTGTCGCCTTAGCTAAGCAGGGTCTGCCCTGCTTGCATCTGAATGGGAGACTTGATGTGTGAGCACTGCAAGATATTCCCCTCAGGGGATGAAGCCGCTCTGGGAAGAGCAGAAGGTTTCAAGTTCCCTCCCTGGCTTTTCCAAGATAGGGCTGAGAGAGATTCCTGCCTGCAACCTTGGAGAAGCAACTGCCAGTCTGTGAAGACAATACTGAGCTAGATAGACCAATGGTCTGACTCAGTATATGGCAGTTTCCTATGTTCCTAACACTGTCTCTCTTCCTCAAGTCCAATAAAAATGTTCACTGATAAATAGCACCAACGCTGCAGAATCTAACAAGTGCCATTCAATAAGCCAAGAAAAGACGGCAGCCCCTATCATATAGAGCAGTGTTCTTCATTATAAGGCTAGTGATGGCTCCTTAAGTATGATTCCCTGACTAACAGTTTATTAGGCCATTACAAACTTCAGCTAAAGTAAAATATTCTGCACAGCTCCCCTGGCACCATGCAGAAGTGACCATTACTCACTGTGCAGTGTTGTGCTTCCCCCAGCACAGGGCAGAGTGAGGTTTTTGGTTGTTTTTTTAAAGGGAAATTGAGTCATGCCCCAATATCTTCTGGTAAGGTGAACACAGAACACTGGGAAACGTAGTCCTTTCCAGTGTTTCTCCCATAGAGCTCTATGAGGAAAGCACTGGGAAGACTATGCCTCCCAGTAGTCCATGCACACCATGCAAAGTACTGTGAGAGCTGGAGAGGATTCAGTTTCTCTTAAAGCTACCTCACCCTGCCCAGCACTGGGGCAAGTACAGCGCTGGCAGAGGTCAACACAGAGAGCAATGGCTCTTACACTGAAAGTAGTCTGCCAAAGTGGTCCCCACTTGAAAAACAGTGAAGATCACCAATATAGAGCATGATGTCTAACTTTTATTTGTGCCATACAGAAAACAGTCTGCTTCCCTCATGTGTTGACTATAGCCAGCAGTCTCTTATGTATCTCAGATAACTTATGTAATCATTTTATAAAATGTATATCCTACCCCCTTCAGCAAAAAATATTATCAGGGTAGCTATTACAATCAATAAAAAGAAGCCAACAATAAAAAACTATTACAAGATTAAAACCAGCCAAGGTAGAATAAAACAGAAACAGGGCAGACTGAATGCAATTCAACTAAGATTTTTAAAGGCCTAGGAAAATAGCATGATCTTTATCTGGTGCCAAAAGAACACGAGAGAAGGTGCCAGGCAAGCCTCCTGCACAAGCATTCCACAAATAAGGTACTATGGCCAAAAATGTCCTCTCAGACATAACTTCAGAAGGTGGAGGCATCCAGAAAAGGGCTTCTGAGATCTTCACACATGTGGGAAACAATGGTCCTTTAGGTATCCAAATCACACACCGTAAAGGGCTTTAAAGCAGGACCAACATTTTGAATTGTCTTGGAAATGGCCTAGCAGCAATCAATGAAGTTGAGAAGTCAGTCCAACACAACATGCAATGCAGCAATCAAGCCTAGAAATTATAAGGGCTGTGAATAACCAGGACCAGGCTTTCTCTGTCCAAGAAAGCTCATAAAAGATGCTACATGTTACAGAGGCCACTTGGGCCTCCAGCAAGAAAGCTGGATCTGTACCCTCATACTGTGAGCCTAATCCTTTGGGGGGTCGGGATGCAATGCCTTCTAGCATGGGGGAGTACCACCTCTCCAGTCACCAGTGTTTCCTCTAACAGGGATTTCCAGATGTTAACTGCAACTCCCATAATCCCTAAGCAAAAGCCATTGCAGCAGGTCACATGAACCACCCACCAACTACTGTCTTGAAAGAATTTAACTTTATTTTACTGGCCATCATTCAACCAAACACAGCTGCCAGATACTGGTTCAGCACCTCCACTGCCTCACCCAAACTTGATGAAAAAGAAAAACAGAGCCGGGTGTCATCAGCATACTAGTGGCACCTCACCCAAATCTCTGGATGACCTCAAAGAGTAGTTTCACATAGAAGCTGGGGAGCAAGATAGAAAAACAGGTTGCTCACCTGTAACTGATGATCTGGTAGAGATCCATCAACATCCATAAGAATGGGTTCTGCGCCTGCGCAGGGACCATGTGATAGCCATGCCATAGCTTGTCAAGGCATCCTAGCCTCACCCCCACGCTCTGAGTGTGCTATATAAAGGCAGGCTGGATGCGACATTCCTTAGTTCTTGGACGACCGTCGTGGAGGACGACCATCCAGTCATGCAGGTGAGTTCTTTCAGGTCGAACAGAGAGTGCCAAGGGCCATGGCATGCACACATAGCTACGCACATAGTAGAGCACTACTGCAGAGGGAAGGATGGGAGGGTCTTATGGATATTGACGGATCTCTACCAGATCATGAGTGTGCAACCTGTTTATCTGGATCAAGATCTGTCAAGATTCATAAGAATGAGTGTTAACAAGCTCCTTAAGGAGGAGGGTACAGTAGCGGTTATTGCAACACCCTTTTCAAAACACTCCTCCCAAAGCTAGCCTTAGCAGCAGAGCATACATCTATTGCATAGTGTCTCATAAAGGGAGATTCCGAGGACCAGGTTGCTGCCTTGTAGATGTCCATGAAGGTCACTCGGAGAGGTGTGCAGCCGAAGAAGCATGTGCCCTGGTAGAATTGGCCTAATTGGCTTCCAGTGGGGTCTTGTTCTGAAGCTTATAGGTGAACAAGATGAGCTCTACTAACCATCTTGATAAGCGTTGTTGTGATATACATGAGCCCTTAGCAGGGCCTTTGTAGGCCACAAAAGGTGTGTGGAGGATCGGAAGTCCTTCATGCGCCAGGTAAAATAGGAGTGCTCTGCGCACATCGAGTGAGTGCATGGATCTTTCCAGAGCAGAAGAAGGGTTCCTGAAGAAGGTTGGGAGAATTGGTTGGTCTTGATTTAGGTGGAAGCTAGACACCACTTTTTGCAGAAAGGAAGGGTCGTCACATCAGGACTTTATCCTGGAAGAACCTTGTGTTTGGAGTGTCGAGCCTGAGAGCCTCAAGCTCACTTCCTCGGCAAGCTGTGGTGATGGCAAGTAAGAAGGCCGTTTTCAAAGAGACTAGCTTCAAGGATGCTGTTGTCATGGGTTCGAACGGCACCTGGGTGAGCGATGAAAGTACTAAAGAGAGACTGCAGAGCTCCACTGGGGCTTTAACTGGAGAATAGACATTTGTGAGGCCCATCAAAAAGGCTTTACTCTTTGAATGAAAAAAAAAAAGTTCTACCGTCACAACCTGGATGCTTCAATGAAAGAACAGCCAGGTGGACTCATAGTGAAACATTAGCCAGACCTTGTGACTTTAAGGTGGAGAAATATAACAACACCTGCCAGACAGATGCTTGGTGAGGCACAAATCCTGTGTCCTTGGCATAGGCTTTGAAGCGGAGCCACTTCCTCGCATAATTGCGTCTGGTCAAGGCTTTCCTCCAGTTGAGTAGAATATGATTTAGAAGCCTATTCACCGGTCAGTCAGAGGGTGTGGACATCTGGGTGAAGGATGTGACCATCGTCCTGGGATAGAAGGTCCAGTTCCCAAGGCAGATGTTGGTATTGATTCCTGGACAGTCTGAGTACCTGTGGAAACCAAGGTTGCCCTGGCCACCATGGCGTTACCAGGATGCAGGCTATCGGATTTGAAAGAAGACAAGCCACCACCCTAGCGATTATCAGTGGTTGAACAAGGAGTTATGTATTTTGACTTGAGCTCCCACTCGTGTTGTGTGTCTTGGAGGAACACCTGACCGAGGTTGTCCGCCAGGACATTGTCCAGGCCCTTGATGTGCACAGCCACTGGTGAGACTTGGTGATGGATGCACCAGTGCCACATGCCCACTTAGGGCACATAGACTGTGGGACACAGTTCCACCCTGGTGGTTGATGTCCACCAGAGCTGTCATATTGTCTAGTTGTATCTGGACGGATCTGTCCTGAACAACTGGCAGGAAGGCTTGTAGTGCACGAAAGACAGCAAACAACTCCAGGAAATTGATGTGGAGTTGAGCTTGAGTCCACTTCCCTTGAGCCTGGTGATGTTCGCAATGTGCTTCCCAGCGTATAAGGGAGGCATCGGTTGTCAACCAGATCAACGGGACTTGTGTTTGGAAAGGCACTCCTTCGAGGAGATTTCTGTGTTCCACCCACTAGGAGAGTGATCTCAGGACCTGAGGTGGGATTTCTAGATGCCTCCTCTGACTGTGCTGGACAGGATGGAAAACAGACAGAAACCATATTTGCAGCTTCCTCATCTTCAGGCGGCTGTAGCGGATGACTGCATTGCAAGAGGCCATGAGGCCTAAAAGGCGTTGAATTGCGAGCGCTGGCTGTACCAAGTATAGTTGGAAGAGTTGCACTAGATCTCAAATGCAAACATACTTCTCATCTGGCAAGAATGCTCTTTGGTTTTCTGTGTCCAGCACTGCCCCTATGTAGGTGGTGACCGGCACAGGTTCCAGGTGTGATTTTTTCCAGTTCACCTAGATGCCCAGGTCCCAAAGAAGGTCCAACACACAGTGGATGTGTGAAAGTAACTCGTCTATGTCTTTTGAGGTCAGGAGCCAATCGTCCAAGTAGGCGTAGATGTACTCCATGTCCAAATACCCCGTGTCCTCAGATGTTCAATCACCACCACCATACACTTTGTGAAGACCCTTGGGGCGGTAGACAGTCCGAAGGGCAAGACATTGTATTGGAATACTTGGCGACCTACGGTGAAATACAGATACTTTCAGTGTTGTGGCCTGATATTGACATGAAAGTAGGAGTCTTTGAGATCCAGTGTCGCAAGCCACTTCTCCCCTTGGAGAAGTGGAAGAATCTGTTGCAACGCCATTATGCAAAACTTTTTGACAGGAATGAACTTGTTTAAGTGGCGTAGGTCCATAATGGGGTGGACGCCCCCATCCCGCTTCAGGATTTGAAAGTAGCAGGAATAGAATCCGTCCCGCCTGTCCACCCACAGCACTGGGGCAATTGCCCCCTTTTCTAACAGCTCCTTCACCTCCTCCTCTAAAGCAATCAATGGAGGGATGAACCTCATTCCCGTGAACCGCGGGGTCGACTTGAATTCAATGGCGTATCCTGAAGATATGATCTTCAAGACCCAGCAGTCTGATGTTATACGGTGCCATGCGGGGGCGTGGCGTGCCAGCCTGATGGAATTCGGTGGCAGAGACGGATGGTTGAGATGATCCGTTGGCAGAGATGGTAGAACAGACTTTTGAGGTGCTTAGATGTAAGGGTGGAGGTATGTAAGACCTCCCAGGCACACTTAGCTGCCCTCGTTATAACTGGGAACATAGGTAGGGCCCCTGGTGCTGTGGATTGAGTCTTAATCATAAAGTTACAGACAGGGTCGTATATTGTGGCTAGTTCAGATTGAAGATCAAGGCCCAGTGCTTGCAACATAGTATGGACCTGTCGGTGATAAACCTTCATCTCCTCGTTGGGTGACACATAGGTAGAAGGGGCCATGTCAACCGAAGGCTCCACAATGGTGTCCTCTTCGTCAAGATCAGATTCAAAATCTTAAGAGCCATAATGCTCAGAGAGAGATGCAGAAGGTGACTCAGGAACCACTGTTTTGGTCTCTACTGTGGCAGCCCTAGACTCAGTCTTTTCCGTCTGGGTAGCCACAGAGCGTGTCACAGTAGGTTTGGTTTTGGACGCTTGATGTTCATGAACTGGTCTGAGTGGAAGCAGAGACGTATGAAGGAAGTGTTACAGCCGCCAGCATCACGGGCGCTGGAACCAGTCAAATGAGTTTCCAAGGTCAGGCTGTGTCGCAAACATAAAGTGCTGCAGGTGAAAAAGAGCCTATAGCCTGGCCAGACGTAGTATGAATGAAGCCACATGTATGCCAAGAGAGAGGGTTTTGCAGATGAGCCGCCTAGAGAGCAGAGGAAAGGTGGGTGTGCGGAGCTGAGGGAACCTGGGCTTCAGTCTCCGATGTGAGAAAACCTCTGAAGATCAATGTGGACGGAGTACTAGATGTGGAGTCCAACATTGAGAGCAACGTGTGTGTTGAAGAAGGGTTGATGTCTGCAGCAGCATTCTCATCAATCTTGAAAGTAGAGTGTGGAGACTGATACCGAGGAGAGACCTGCCTCAATGTCGAGATCACTGGAGTGTGTAAGGGTGACGGTGGGGTGCGGCTGTCAGTGTCGACAGAGCAGATGATGAGATTGGTGTTTGAGCTGGAGAAAGAGTGTGGGTTCTCAACATTGAAGCTGTCGACGTCAAAGGACAAATCGGAGGAAGGGTGGAGATGGGCGTCGGCATCGAGGGCTCGACCTTGACCGTCGGTAGCGGCATTGAGGGAGCCTTCAGAGACAGAGGAGGAAGCTACACTGCAGATGGAGAAGGGGTGTGTTCCTCAGTCAGATGAACAATCTTTTGGCACTTTTCAACAGGAGTCGAGAGAGGTTCAGACCCCTGACGCTTCGACAGAGTAGACGATGGTTTCGATGTAGACTTTGACACTGAAGTGGATGTCGACGTTGAAACGTTCAAGTGAGGCGACTTCTCTGAAGAGTGCCCCCCAGACTTGGGATGGGTCAATGTTGACTTCGATTTTGAACCATGTCTTGGGGTCGTTGCTGTGCCCTGATTGATGCTCGACATTGAGGGAGATTTGGAAGTCGATGTCGAGCCGTGTGTAGTGGTAGGCATGCTTGGGGATCAATGTCGAGCCACTCTTAGAAACCGGAGCCAAGGATGGTCTTGATGTCGAACACATCTACTTCAACCTATTTGGGGTCGACACAGACTGAGGAGATGAGGTGGATTTAGGCTGAGCTCTCGCCACCGAACTTGAAGGGAACGGCGTCCCCGGTGTTGAGGGGCTCAGCATATCATCGTATATTGCCGCTCGAAGGCAAAGTGCCCAATTCTTCCGTGTGTTTGGAGAATGAGAGGCAAATTTTACACGAGGACACATTGTGTTCCTCCCCAAAACAGATCAGGCACAATTCATGGCGGTCCTCAGAGGGGAGTTTGGCATTACAGCCCTCACACCTCTTGAAGGACTTCTCTTCTGCAGCCATTATGCCTCGTCAGCAGAATAGTCAAGTCCATTCCAGGGGTCAGAAGTAGTCGAGGGTCGTCAGCTGTTCCAAGGTCAAAAAACCGAGGGAATGTTTGCAGAATCCAAGCATTTCTTGTCAGCCAGTCCGCGTCCAAAAATCATTAAAACCAGTAACAAACATGTGTCCAATTCGAGTCAATCGTCAAAATGGGTAAAAACTGCAAAATCAGTCCAATAAGATAGCAAAACAGTAGAACTCACAGAACTCAAGAGGAACTTCCCGACTAGCGACAGACCGAGGTCCAAATGCAAAGGCAGTCGGAAAAAAACTAAGGAACGTTGTGTCCAGCCTGCCTTTATATAGCACACTCAGAGCGTGGGGGTGGGGCTAGGATGCTTCAACAAGCTATGGCACTGCTACCGAGTGGTCCCTGTGGAGGCGCAGAACCCATTCTTATAGATCTCAACCCAGATCCACAGAGTATGTTCATATCAGAAAAGTCAAGGACATGAGTAGTAGTCCCTTTTCACCAGCAGGGAGTAGTAGTCCCTTCTGGAAGCAACTCTCCAGGCAGGAGCAGAACTGCTAAATTGTTGTGACCCCAACTTCAACAGTTTATCCAGAAGGATGCCATGGAATCTGGTCTTGAAAGCTGCTGTGGGGGTCTATTAGAATTAATAGGGTCACATTTCCTTTGTCCTTGTCCTGGCATTTATCTTGCTACATTTTAGACCTGGTTTTGGTTCAGAAACTTAGAAACCAGATGTGTGCAACCAGTTGATACTTGTTACAGTCTGCTGGATCCAAGTATCGTTGTTTTTTGGTTTTTTTTAGCAGCAGCAGTCTCATGGCTTTCTCCTTTTATCCATGTTATCCATTCAACATATATTAAGACTCTTTGATCTGTTAATTTTCTTCCATGTTGATCAGATACGTGTTTGCTAATAAAATGCATTGTTTCCAAATCAAAACTTTATTTAAAAGCTTTCTTACAAAAATTCAAATGCACAACTATCGAGGAAGAAGTTTCCTTACACACCCGAGAACACGGACAAACTGGGAGAGTATAGAGAAAACAATCCTGGGCTTGGACACTGGAGATCCAAGTACAAGCCATCATTCAGTTTAAGCAACTAAAATACTCTTACTAGAGGGTAAATCTCAAAGAAACTCTTGAGTAAATTTTATAAATAACAAAACTAAGTTACTCCAAATGGTATTGTACACACTCACTCATGTATTGTATTCACTCATCCTAACTTACTTCACAAAGTGTGTGTGAAGGAAATATAAGACTATATTGCAATCAACTGATCTTGAAAGTAGAGGGGAAATCTAAGAAAGTTAAAGCAGCAGCAGTAAACACCACCATATACCAGTATAAGATGCAAAAAACTTTATATTGTTTACCTGGCAAATACCCGGTCCTTATTCGCCTTTTCTTTACCATACTGTACAGATTGGACCTCTGTTCTCCCACTGAAAAATAATAATACTGAGATTGAAAAAAGTGGGGAAAAGATTATGGGGAAATACCTAAATTTTCTTAAGCATACTGAATCATCCTAGCCAAAAAGTAAAATTTACAGTTATTTTTATTTATTGGTAGGTTTATGCCCAGTCTACTAATTCCCAGTGGAAGTACTCAGTATGCACATCTACTCGATAAGTGAATAACTATTAGGTATGACAAGGTCATGGCAGGTAGAATTATAAGAACGTAAGGACAGTCCTGCTGGATCACGCCCAAGGCCTATCTAGTCCAGCATTCTGTTTCACACAGTGGCCCACCAGATGCCTCTGAGAAGCCCACAGGCAAGAGGTGAGGGCATGCCTACTCTCTTGCAGTTATTCCCCTGCAGCTGGTATTTAGAGGCATCTTGCCTCTGAGACTGGTGGTGGCCTATAGACATTTCCTCCATGAATTTCTCGAAGCCACTTTTAAAGCCATCTAAGCTAGTGGCCATTACCACATCCCAGGGCAGAGAAATCCATAGATTAATTATGCACTGTGTGAAAAAGTACTTCCTTTTGTCAATACTAAATTTCCTGATGTTCAGTTTCATGGGATGACCCCTGGTTCTAGTGCTGCGAAGAACAAAATTTTCTCTCTGTCCACTCTCTCTACTCCATGCATAATTTTTTAGACCTCTATCATGCCTCCCTGTAGTCACCTCTTTTCCAAATTAAAAAGTCCCCAATGCTGTAGCATTTAATATTGCAATATCATTGTAACTGCAGCAAACGCATTGTTCTTCAATTTAGTTCTGATAAGAACAGTTTGGTAGAGGACTGGAATTGCTTAGCTTTGTATCTCTTTGCTTTTGGTCATAAACCTGCATCTAAAACCTTTACTTAACAGAGCATTTTGCCACTAAATTCCTGTAACCCTTTGAAGCATCAGCTAACAACTGCATAAATACACAGTGTAGCCAGTAAGGCTGAGCTTTGGAACTAGAAGCTGAATAATATGCACCAGTCTTTTGGAACTGTGTAGAAACAGCTGCTTCCAGCATGGCCATCTCTGTGCAGCACTGGAGGCGCTTCTTTTATGTACTGCCTCAGCGACAGCTATGGGGGGGGGGGCCCCTCTGGGAGGTGTAGAGATCCAAGAATGGACTCCTCCCAGTGTTCCCTGCGCCTAATGCCTGGAGCTCTGTACACACCTTCTTAGGAGCAGTGGGAAATGAGGCTACCTTTTAAACATTTTTATTGTGAAACACATTTTCAACTGAACACTGGTACAGTGTCCTTTAAATAAGTTTAGTTAAAATAGCGATTTATGCAGGCTGAAATTTTTTCCTAAACATTCTGGAGAATCTAATTTTGGAGAATCTAAAACGGAGTAGTACTTGGTCCAGTCTGTCAATGGCTTTTTCTGCTGAATATACAGCGGCCAGAGGCAGAAAAGAACGGTGTTAAGATTTGTAGCACCTTGTGTTTGTGGCTCTGCGGGTACCCTTTCCTTCTCGAGCACCAATGCATCATATGACAAACTTACCAGTACCGAAACTTTGAACCCAAAGTAAAATAATGTGCAAAGAAGTTCTTCTGAGGTGGCAGTGGTCGGTCTAATCGGAAGAAGGTGTGATGTTCTACACAAGCTTTCCATAAATTCTTACATGCTCGATAATTCACCATGTTGAACCCTAGTAACGTTTCTCTAGATTCATGCTGCAAGGAAAGGTTTTATTTGAGAAATTAGTCTCATATTCATGGAATGTAATTGAGGTTACTGTTCTTATGAAATGTTTTTTTGTTTTTTGTTTTTTAACAACTAAGGACTCTTCATGAACATTTCAAGAAAAGCAAAAAACTTTGTCAGACTGTTTTTTGGAAAATCATTTTAAGAAAAGGGTCCCTAGTAAGAACTATCTGAAAGACCCCATTCAATGTTTCTCCTAGTTCTGTTGACTCAACTCCTTGTCTTCCTGTACTCTTCTAAGCCTATGACCAGCTGATATATTCTCTACCACTGTGGTTTCCAAGTTTTCTAACTTCAGGGAACTGTTTCGCATTGGCCTGTTCGTCAGGCAATCTTTGCATGTCTGTCATACTAACTCAGCATATTAAAGAGGAGTCTGGAAACTTCACGAGCGTTGTAGAGAACATTCTCAGTTCATAAAGGCTCATTTCTCCTCTCCAACATTTCCATTCATGTCTATATCTTGTGATTAATTTAAAATTTGCAGAATTGTATTTCTATGGTGTGTTATATAATTTATGTGTTTTATAGTTTTGTAAGTTCTGTCATTCTGGGTACCACCATAATCCATTCAGAATTTTCTTTTGATGTCAAGACGACCCACCTCTGACATCACTTTTTCCTACACTCTAGAGCAGGCCTGCTCAACTTAGGACCCCCAGCTGTTTTTGGACTGCAACTCCCATAATCCCAAGCCACAGTGGCCAATAGCCAGGGATTATGGGAGTTGTAGGCCAACATCTGCAGGAGGGCCTAAGTTGAGCAGCCCTGCTCTAGAGGGAAGTAAAAATTACGTCCATGCTTTTCAGTTGTATTTACATGATAGAAGAACTGAGTGTTGGATGTACTGTAAGAAAGTCATTGCTGTGCAAAGCAGTCCTTAAAATAATGACAATTTGAATATCTGCTGTCAAGTTAGCATCATTATCACAATTCCCTAAAGATTTCCTTATAAACTCAGATACCTTCTAAAGCATTCTTGCAAACTCAGAGTTAGCAGCACAATACACAGATCTGAAGCA